>NW_024427107.1:78059356-78096132 GCF_017311325.1 Ursus maritimus
CCCTGAGGAGGGGCTCTGTGGAGCTCGGTCTTAGGACGCTGAGATCATGACCTAAGCTGAAAGGAAGAGTGGAAGAGCCAAAGAGCCTACTGCGCCTCCCGGGCGCCCCTGAGCATAACACTTTCTAAAACAAACTCTTGCAAAACCCAGCGTTTCAGTTACTGAGCTCAGTTATCACCAGGTATTTCTGAGCACCTGCTCGGAGGCAGGCCTAATTCCGCGTGTTCTCTGGGTGCTGATTTCCAGCTGTGTCTACCTGAGGGCAGCCTCTGTCCCTGCCTCTGGTTTCCTTGTGAGTTTGGGGTGACGGAGAGAGCAGAGCGCCCAGGGGCAGAACTTCCCACTGAGTGACCTAGGGGAAAATGCCTGATCTCTGTGAGTCCCAAGGCAAAATGGAGAGGATGGGCCCTCCCAGAGTGTGGGGTGCAGATTTCCGGAGACTCAGGGTAGGTGGGTCCACACCCTACAGGTCCCAGGTCTTAAAGCAAGGCCAAGCTCCCCAGTTGCCCAGGATGGGACATGAGGCCTGCGAGGACGAGGCCTGCTTGGGCATCCTGAGCAGTGAGTGACCTTTAGAGTAACCTCAGTTCCAGGGGGGACAAAGGCATGGCAGGACCTCCAGGTGCTGGAGTTGGCAAGAGAGCAGCAGGCTCCCTGGGGTGTAGAAGTGCCTGGGGTCATATGGCTTCTCAGAAATAAAGATACCTCAGGCCATATTGTCACTCCGGGTCATACAGCTGTCCAGGTCCCGCAGCCACCTGAGTTCATTCGGACACTCAAGGTCATATAGATCCCAGGGTCATAAGCCACTTGGAGTCATACAGCTTCCTGGGGTCATATGCCTATCCGGGGTCATACAGCTTTCCAAGGTCATATGGCTTCTTGGGGTCATATGGTTACCTGGGATCATATGGCTGCCCAAGGTCATACAGCTTACCAGGGTCATGTGGCTTCTTGGGGTGACACAATTGCCAGGAGTCATATGCCTATCTGGTCATAGGGTCCCCCAGGATCATATGTCCATCTAGGGTCATACAGCTACTGGGGTCATATGGTCACCTGGGGCCACAGCGCAACTTTGGAAGAGGTTCAGGCTTCTTCTAGGCTGTTCTACTGCTCCTGTGTCCTGGGTGAGCCCCACCCCCTCCTGCCTTCGTTTCCTTATCTGTGCGGTGGACAGGACATTTGTGGCTGGAGGACAGGCTGCTGGTGTCCAGCATGAGGAAAGGCTTGCACAGAGCCCACACAGGCACCTAGACCGTGCTCCATGAGTGGCTGTGACACTGGGGAGACAAGCTGTGGCCCTCAGCACAGCCCTCACCTTCCCACCCTGGGCAGACCTGAAAGGTTTCCGCAAGAGAGTGAGGCTTTCCACCCAGAATGGGGGAGGGCTTCCAGCCTGGGAGCGGCAGATACTAGAAAAGCCTTGGCCAGCTTGTTTGGGACCAGATGAGTGAGGTAGAGTGGGTAAAGGCCACCTGTGGAGGAGATGAGCTGAAGGGGGCAGCAGAAGCCCCCCCCCCCCAGCCCCGGGAGTCTGGAGAGCAGGCACAGGTTAAGTCTCTGGGCCTTGCCTTTTTCCGTAGTGGTCTTATATTCTACAACTAAACTGTAGAATAAATAAATAGAACATTAGAATAAGAAACGGATTCAGCCAGGCTGGAGGGTCTCAGATGCTGGGCTATGGGATTCGGCCTCTTTCCCGAGGGTGTGAGAGCCTGAGGAGGTCTGGAAGCAGCTGGATGGGAGAACCCAGTGAGGCCGTGGCTGTCCCATGCCCGTGAGGGGCCATGGGCTGGGCTGGACAGGGGAAGGAAGCAGGATGCGGGACTGCCTGACCTTTGAGATGGGGTCTGCACCCCACAGCAGGTGCCGGCCCTCTGAAATCCCTAAAGACCGTGTGGGTCCTGTTCCCCGGGTGCTACCCCCTCATCACCCCTCCTGGCCCCCCGCAGAGCCTTGGAACAAATGGCTGCCTCTCCCTCTCCCCTCCTCCCTCAGGGTTTCGTGCTTCTTAAAAAGAGGGCGCTGTCTACCCCCAAAGGAATACATTGCTGAGGCTGGCTTGTTAGGCACCGTGGTCCATGAGGAAGTGTACTTGGGGATGGGGGAGCCCTACTGAGGGTTCACGAGGCCGGAAAGCAGGCGCATACACGGTCACGCACACACAGGCACAGACACACACAGGCACACGCCATGGTGTCACGGCTGGAACACTCACCTCTCGATCCCTCCTTGGCCTGGGCCTGAGGAATGACTGGTGACCAGGCCTTCCTCCTGAGTCCCCGTAAGACCTACAGTTGCTGGAGAAAGGGGGACCAGTGCCAACAGGCCTTCTTTAAAGGGGACCTAGAAGTCCTGGAGTGGGGACAGCTGGGCGCCAGCCTGCTTGGGTTCAAGTCCCAGCTTCACCCCTTCCTTGAGGGCTGCACACAGGGCCCCTCACTCAGAAGGGCCCACATTTGGTTTAATGCTCTGTCATTGCTGTTTTGCAATTACTAATAGCTTATGAACAAGGATCCCCATTTTTTCATTTGACACTGAGCCTAAAAATTCCACAGCTGGTCCTGGCTGTGAGTGAGTCTCTTTGCTTCTCCATGCCTTGGTTTCCTCATCTGCAAAATGGGTGCATGAGTTCAGTGCTAATGCTTGCCTGGCTTGACTCGAGCACCCGGGTCATGAGGGACGGGCGCTGGGAGGGACTGAACACCAGCTAAGCCCTGCCCACAGCCCTTGGGTGCACTCCTGCTAGAAGAGGAACCTGAGGCACCGGGAGAGAAGGTGGCAGGTAGTGGGTAAGTAGCCAAGCTGGGACTTGAACCCAGGCTGCCCGGCTCTGCGTCCCTGTGCCCTCCGCCCAAGGTTGGGGGCTTGCGAGGAGCTCGGGGACCGTCGGAGTGGGGAGGAGCTGCAACGTCTGCTCTGCACTGCGAGCACACTTGCCAGGACAGCGAGGGAGGGAAGCCAGGCTGCCTTCAGCCCAGCCGGGAAGGGAAGCCAGGCTGCCTTCAGCCCAGCCGGGAACCAAATGACCAGGGTGACCTGAAGAGGAGGCAGGGAGCCAGCTGCCCTGGCAGGTGGCAGGGTGGGGCGTCTAGCAGAACTCAGAATGAAGGGTGAAGGCAGGTGATGCGTGGGGCCACCCCACCCACGGCCCGAGGCACAGGCCCCACCTGCTGACGTCAATAAGGGCAGAGTGGGCCTCTGGGGTGCTCCAGCCCAGTGGCAGCCCTCAGCCAGGCCTCGACTCAGAACTCCCACTGGCACTCCTGCTTGGATGGCAGCCCCCTCCCACTGCCCTCTGGGTCAACTCTCTGTCCTCCTGCCTTTGCTCACACTGCACTATTCCTCTTGCCAGCAGTGCCATTTCTCCTCCTTGGGTCTTCTGTCCCAGGGGCACCTCCTCCAGGAAGCCCTTCCAGACCACGCAAGTGCATGGTAATTCCTGCCTCCCCCCACACACACCAAAAATAAAGGTGGGCTTTGATTGGGCCTTGAATCACCGTTTACAGAGCAATCGACACTTTACAAGGTATTTTCCTGCCCATGTCTCACTGAACCTCACAGGAACCCTATAGGGTCAGATGGATTTCGTCCCCATTTTGCAGATGGGGACCCCAGAGGCAAGGGGAGGATGTGAGCTCACATGGGGACGCAGTTGCACCAATGGCTAACACTTACTGAGAACTTCCTGGGTGCCAAGGGCTGCCCTGTGTTTCCATTCGGTTACTTACTCACTCAACAACCACTGACTGAGCACTACTCTATGCCAGCCACTGTCAGAGGTGCTGTGCCAGCAGCACGAAGAAAACAGACGAACGCAGTCCCTTCTCCTGCAAGCTGCATCCCTGCGAGAGGACAGAGAGTGAGCAGGTCATACACAGTAAGTCGGGTGGTAAATTAGGTGGTGACAGATTCTGAGCAGAGCAGGAAGTGGGGAGAAGTGCTGGGTTGGGGGGCAGGGAAGGGGGTGTCAGGCAAAATCACTTGCGAAGGGGACTTCGAGAAAACTGAAGGAGGGGAGGGGACAGTCCCAAGGATGTCCACCCAGGAAGCCAGCCTGGTCTCCCACTGGGGGCTGGACATGCCCCTCTGTCCTCCACCCCCAAACACAGAGGGGCCTCCTCAGGCCCCCTCACTGCAGATCTCCCTGGCCTGCCTCGTGAGCCCTCGCTGTGGCCCCAGCCACCGATCCCGCAACCCTCTCAGCCACACAGGATAGTCTCTGCCCTGCTTCATCGGTCTCTGGGGCACGGGTTCGCTGGGCTGAGCCCAGCCCACATCCACACCTGGCACAGTGCAGGAAGAAGCATGAACGAGAGAACACAGGGGCCACAGACAGGTACTGGCCCTGCTCACAGATGCCCCTTTTCCGGGTTGCAGGGGTCAGGTGCGTTAGAGGAGGGAGGCCCCCTCCCCAGGCCACGCGGGGAATAGCACACCCTCTAGAAATGAACTCAGATGGGCAGCATCCTGGTTCTGCTGCCCTCCTGTCTGTTCACACATCCGTGCCTGCATTCACACCGTCGTTCATTCAGCAAATAGTACAGATTGCCTACAAGGTGCCCGGCTCTCACTGAGTGTGTGTGATGCAAACATACCAAGTCCTCGCTCTCAAGGGGCTTAACATTCTGGTGGGGAGACATAGCAACCAATAAACAGTAGGAGTCTATGGTCATAAACACTATCAAGAAAAAGAAAGGTGAGGAAGGAGGACAGGGAGGCGTGCTGCCACCTACAGCGAATGGTGTACAGGAGTGAGGAAGAAGGAGAGAAGGAAGAAGGCCGCCTGAGTGGGTATGGGAGTGAGGAAGGTCTGGTGGAGGAGGGGGGAAGCAGGGCAGGGGGCCCGCGGGGTGCTTCTGTGATGGTGCGGGGGAGAGCTGATGGTGACAGTGAGTGGAGCAGAGGCTCATGATTCTGGATAAACACCCAAGCCACAGGACTGACTGCTGGATGGGCCATGGGCCATGGGAGCAGAGTCATTACTAGCTGTGAAAGTGTGGCTAAGCCCCCTTAAGCCTCAGTTTTCCCACCTGTGAAATGGTGTGCTAGGACCTCACTGCCCAGGTTCTGGTGAGAAGCCCAGGAAAGCGTGAGAGGGGAGTCAGCCTTCATTCGTCCAATGAAGCCTGCTGTGGCCCAGTCAATACTTGCACTGGGCTAGGCTTGGGGGACACAGCCTGTAATAGGTGCTTCCCAAATTGTGGTTTCTTTAAAAAAAAAAAAAAAGTGGGAGGGAGCAATCCTGCAGCCCAAAGCAATCAAGTGCTAACAGAACTGAGGCCATTGAAATTGGGCAGAGGCAAGTCATTTGAATCAAGGTATTAGGTGGCTGCCTATGGCAGGGTAGGTATTGTCTGACCTTGAGGTGGGAGAGCCCAAGAGAAGTTGCTGGGGGTAACAGGAGTCCAGAGCCAAGAACGGCAGGCTGCAGAGAGGGCTGACCCCATTTTCTGAGGCAGTGGTGCCAGGAGGCCTGTTTTCCATGGTGTTTACTGACTGACTCCTCCAGCTCCAAGGAGCTCTGAGTGTTTGGGCTATGTTCCCAGGGTCATCCCCCCAACAGCACGCTGGAGGTAAGGAAGGAGCAGTGGGGGTGGCTGGGCCAGCCGGGAAGGGTGGAGACAGCAGGTGACAGGAGAGAAGTGCATGGCTCAGCCCCTCCCTAATCTGTAGTCCTGGGAAACCACTCCCAGGCCCACCTCTGATTTGGGTTCAGAGCTGGGGGCCAGGGTGGAACTGAGCTGAGACCTCTTTCTTCAGGCTGCCTGGTAAGGAAGGGGTGGAGCAGAGAGATGTAAAGGGGTCATGACTAGTAAACAGGATCAGGTTCTGTCATGGAGCAAATAGGGTTACGGTTCAGTCAGTAAAATTAGAGCCAGTGATACATTGAGGGTAGGATCAGTGCTTAGTCAGGATTCAATGTCTGACCAAGGTTATAACTCCAAATGTGAATAAGGATCAGGGCTCAGTATGTGACTAGGATCAGGGCTCAGTGTGTGATCAGGGTCAGCATCAGTGTGTAACCAGGATTGGGGCTCTGTGTGTGATGGGAATCAGGGCTCAGAATATGATCAGGGTCAAGGCTCACTGTGTAACTAGTTGGAGGGCTCAGTATGTGACTAAGATCAGGACTCAGTATATGATCAGGATCAGGGCTCAGTATGGATTAAGATCAGTGCTCAGTGTGTGGTCAGGATCAGAGCTCAGTGTGTGATCAGGATCAGGACTCAGTGTGTGACTAGGGTCAGGGCTCAGAGTGTGACCAGGAAGAGGGCTCAGAGTGTGATCAGAGTCAGCATCAGTGTGTGACCAGAATCAGGTTTCAGTGTGTGACCAGGATTAGGGTTCAGTATGTAACTAGGATCAGGACTCTCTGTGTGATCAGGGTCAAGGCTCACTGTGTAATCAGGATCACAACCCAGGCGTGTGCAAGGTCAGAGTTCATTCTGGGACTAGGATCAGAGTTTAGTATGTCACTAGATTCAGAGTTCAGCGTGGATCAGGGGTCAACCTGTGGTGGGATCAGGATTCAGCACAGGCGGGTGCTCTTAAGGCTGGTGGGGCAGCTACAAGCCTGCGGTGAGCTCAGGGCTGATAGGTCTCTCCGCACAGTTCAGTCCCATTCATCTTTCTCTCTCTATTTATGAATCATGTGCTCTGTGCCAGGCACTGTACTAGGTGCTCCGGAATCAAGGCTCACTCAGCAGCAGTCCCGGCCCTGAGGGACCCCCCATCTCCCAGTTGGTTCAGTCAAGTCTGCATTGTACATGATACTCCCCGGGAGGGACCAGGGACATATTTCTACCCCAGGAGTGGAGAGAAGGCTTTGTGGCCGGGTTCCTTTGAGGGAGTGGACGGGAGGGCCCTCCAGGCGGACGGTGCTGCTTGAGCAGAGGCCTGGAGGCTGGACGCTCAGAGCAAGGGAATCTGGTTGCCAGGGTGAGCACCTGGCCGGCATCAGGCCATACCATGGTCTGTGGACAAACAGCCCTCAGTTATCAGAAAGCACCTTTCAGGCTAGCCTCATGGGGACAGGGAGCCAGGGGTGGGCGGGCCGGAGTTCGGCCCCAGCCTATTCCCCCCCGGTGACAGTGATTGCTTTGGTGAGCACTCCCTGCCCCAGAGGCCACCCACCTTGGGTGGACCAGAATGCGGCAGACACGGGGAAGGAATGAGTGCTTGAGGCTGACAAGCATGGCTAGTGGGAAGGGGGCTGACAGGTGACAGAGGGCGGGTGGGGGCCAGGGTGGCAGAGTGGGTGAGGGTGCACACAGCCCGAGGAAGACCACGATCAGCAGGGGACCTGCGGTGGGGCCCTGGCACACGGGTAGGACTCTGCAGCAGGGCTCCTGGCTGGCGACGCCTCTGAGTGCTTGACCCACTGGCCAAGTCACTGCAGCCTCCAGCCCCTCACCCCACCCCACCTCATGCCTGCAGGCTTTGGCCTTGGCCTTGGGGACCCTCTGCTATGCCATCTGTGCAGGGGTGTGCAGGACAGGGTCCCTTGCCTGCTGGACCCAGGCTTCCCACTGGCCCCAGACCTTGGCTTTGGCATCGGTCTAGCCCACTTCACGCCCCCCTCCACAGAGCTGAAGAGTCACCTTTCTCAAGCACAGTGGGACCAGGTCCTGCCCCTGCTGAGCCCCCTTCCATTCTCCTGCTCCCCGTCCCTGGACCAGACCACCGGCTTACTGCAGCACTGTCCCACAGCCTGGTTCACATGAGCCCCATCCCACCTCAGGGCAGCCGCTGGTGAGGCTGGGCTCTGGAAGTGACAGCCAGGTTGTCAGAGGGGGCAGGGGCTGCCTCCCAGACTGCCTACTGAAGGGGAGGGGGAGCTCTGAGGCCCAACAGCAGGAGGCCAGGGGTGCAGGCACCATCTGGGAAGGCAGTGGGCTCAGAGGAGGAGGCCTGAGCCTGCAGACAGGACAGGGAGGCTGGGGGTGCAGGGAGGCTGGGGGTGCAGGCAGGGCTGGGGGTACTTTGGGCCAGGGCTGCACAACCATGACAGCTCATTCAATCCTCCAAGAGCCCATTTTGTTGGACCAGGTGACCATTATTCCCTTTGCTCAGAGGAGGAAACTGCCCCAGAGCAGTTCAACAATGGCTTGAAAGCCTCCAGCCAGTGGGCAAAGCCAGGGCTGGTCTCCAGACTGGTGACCCCAGTGTTGGAGCTCCGAAGCCCAGGAGCTGTCAGGACCAAGGACGGAGGCTGGCGTTGTGCCAGGGGCCTGATGTGGGGTGCTCTGCGTCTGAATTCAGAGTGACCGGGCACCTGGGGGGCTGGCAGGTCCTGTCCCAGCGCTCTCTCAGGCCCCCAGAGGGCCTTGCTTGCTGCCCCCACTCCTGCTTGAGCGCCGCACACTCGTATGACCTGTCACTCTCATAGACACAGCGTGTTTATTGAGCATTTACTCTGTGCTGAGCCCTTTCCATCCCCTGTTCATCACCCTGCCATCTGAGGACCACGGACTGGATTGCAGAAGGAAGACCATTCTGCAGGAGATATTCTGATCTCCACGGACTGATGCAGAAGGATCTGGAGGCTGAGGACTGATGCAGTGGTGGCCTGGCCTTGCTGCAGGTGACAGCAGGGCCCTGACCCCTCTGTTCATTGCCCCAGGCTGTCCTCAGGGCCAGGAGTAGGGTTACCACCTCCTGCAGGGGTGGGGCGCAGGGATGGAAGGAGGCCCACCCAGTTCCCGCCCAACCTGCTGGGTTGGTTTGGCCCTGCCAGTGCCCCACGCCTGGGGAGCCTGCCCAGTGCCCTCTTCGCTGGCTCTCTCCAAAAGCAGGGACTTTCGGAGTCTGCTGCGGCCATGGCCACAGTCCTGGCCATGGTGGGTGCAGGGCCTTGGGACACCATCCTTGGTGTCCAGAGGGCCCCGGGCTTGAGAAGCTGTTCTGGGCTTCAAGCCTGCCAGCCCTGTGGGTGAGCGCGAGTGTTCAGTGACGGGGACCCAGGGCCCGCACAGCCCTGAAGCAGGTGTGTGGCCAGGAGCCCCACTTGGGATGCAGACTGTCATGTTGCTGGCCAGGGTTTTGGTCTCCACATCTGCAACTTTAGAGAAGCCAGGCGGGAGACTGGAGTGGTGGCTCCGAGTGGCGGCCTAGCACCTGGCCCCCATGGGGCTTCACTCCCTAGTTCGGGGGGGGGTGGTGGTCAAAGGGCATGGGCTGAAATCAGATGCAGACATTCATTCCAGTCCCTTCCATACTCTGCTAGCTGTGGAGTCAGACAACCTACTTCCCTCTCCATGCCTTGGTTTCCCCACCGTAACAGCACATGGCCCTCCCACAGACGGTTGGAAGCATTCAGTTCTCTGATTTCATGGAGAGTCTTGTGGCTCGTCCGGGGGGACCCCTGGGAGCCTGAGATGGGGATCGTGCTCACATGCACACACTCTGCCCTCAGACCGGCAGGTAAACACACTCACACGTGCATGCACAAGCATGTGCACACCCACACGCTATCCTCAGCCAGGCCGCACACTCACCTCCATGTGCCCACAGATCCAGCCTGGATGCCACGCCCCTCGGGGATCCCCTGCAGCCTCCCACCACATGTAGGGTGCACACACCTGTCCTCTCCTTCGCTCACACGCACAGGCTCTCTGGCCTTCCACACCCGAGTCCCCAGGCACACCTCAGAGCTGGCACGGGCATCTCCTTGGCCTTGCTTTTTGTCCTCTGCCCCTTTTCTGGGTGCCTGCTTCTGGAGTTCACGTCTCCTGAGAGTCAGCCCCGGGCCCAAGGGGTCAGGCAGCTTCAGAAACACAGGAGCTGGCGAGGCCCCTCCTTCCTGCTATCCCCGCCTGGGTCCCGATGGGGGTCCCCACACGCTGAGGTCACTCCTGTCCATTCTCCACCCGTGAGCCGTGCAGAGCGCACACTGGCACGCTGATGCTCAGTGTGCCCGCACCTGGCGCCCTGTGCTCCCCTGGGCCTGGCAGCAGCCCGGGGGGAGTCTTCAGGGGTCCCTCCTTTCAGGGTGCCAGGCTGCTCCTCGGCAGGGGACTGCCCAGCCATTTGCCCCTTTTGCCACCTGGAATCCTGGTTCTAACACCCCCACCTCCTGGGCCACAGGACTGGAGGGGAGGGTGTATGGGGCTGTTGACAGAAACGCCTTCCCCCCCATCCATGCGCTAACCAGGCCCGACCCCGCTTAGCTTCTGAGATCAGATGAGACTGGGCGTGTTCAGGGTGGCATGGCCGTAGACAGACGAAATCAGAGAGGGAGACAAACCAGAAGAGACTCTTAACTCTAGGGAAGGAACGGAAGGTTGCGCTAGGGGAGAGGGGTGGGGTCACGGGGTGCTGGGCACGAAGGAGGACACGGGATGGAATGAGCACTGGGTGTTACATGCAACTGATGAATCACTGAACTCTACCCCCGAAACTAATAATACACTATTTGTTAATTAATTGAATTTAAATTAAAAATACAAAAACAGAAACACCACACTAAAACAAGAGGACAAAACAAAATAAAAGAAATGCTTTCACTGAAGGAAGATGGTGACAGAGACCAGGGATGAGACCCACATTCTTCATGCCCTTGAGACATGGTCTGCAGTGACCCAGCCTCAGGAGCCACAGGCCCGCGCTGGGTGGGTGGGTGTGCGCGCATGTGGGCGCACATGCGTGCAGTTCTTGCTCCCAGCTCCTGGGGGCCGGCGGGGTCTTGTGCAGCATGGAGCAGGCCTGCATTGCTGCACTCAGAAGAAAAGCCCAGAGGAAATGACAGCAGCCCCGCGATGTGCTCCCCAGGAGCACCTGAGACCCCACTTTTCAGAAGAGATGTTGAAGCCCCACGGCTGAGCCAGCTGCCTCGGCCCCACGTTGGCTGCCACAGCCTGGCTTGAGCCTCACACACTGTGGCCCACCTCCCGTGGCACAGCGTGGGACCCTCCACCGACCAGGATGCCATCCCATGGGCCCCACTGACCCTCCAACCCTCCCGGCAGGAGGAGCCCAGCAGCAGGCTCCAGGAAGTGAAGGACTCAAAGAGAAAGGCTCCGGGGCCTTGTGTGAGTTCCTGTGGGCTCTTGGTTCTCCGTGCCTCAGTTTCCTCATCTGTGAAATGGGACAGGGTTGTGGTGTGTGGGCAAGGGTGCAGCCAGAGCGTGCTGCTGTTTGTGCTAACGGAGACCAGGGCTCAGGGAGGCCTCCTGGTGTAAGTGGTGTGTGAGCCTGGCAGTAAGGAAGGGCTGCTCTATTAATGGGCAAGGAAAAGCATTCCAGCAGAAGGAACAGCAGGTGCAAGGATATTGAGGCCTGGAGGTCTGCTCCAGTCCAGGCAGCCCTCTGGGAGGGCTGGAGCCCGAGGGGGGTGGGCAGCACAAGGGGCACTCTTGAGGGCCAGCTGTCTGCGCTCGGCCACACTCCCAGCTGTTGCATATGCTGGTTCCTTCTGCCAGAAGGCCACCCAGCCCTGCCCATGCTCTCCCCACCATCCAAACTAAACTAAGATGCAACCTTACTCACAAGGGCTTTCCTCGCTGTCACTAAGACCAGCTCAAAATACGCTTTTGCCTAGAGAGCTCCTGAGAGAGGGCTCCCTGGGGGAGGTGACTCAGCAGCTGGGACCGGGGGGCAAGGAAGGGCAGAGGAGGTGAGGATTTTTAGCCAGGCTTGAGGTCCAGCCCCGCCCTGAGCCTGCTCTTCTCTGCTGGAGGCAGTCAGGGAGCCCCCTCCCCCTGGAGTTTCTGGGACTGGGAGAGAGATGGGGGGGTCAGCAGAGCTGGAGGATGGCCCACGGGGGGATTTCCCGCTGCTGGCTCTGCACAAAGCTTCCTGGGGCCCTTACTGTGGAGTTCCCTGTTCCAGGGGCTTCAGGGGCTCTAATCAGGCCTCTTCACAGCCCATTTTCCAGACGGGCACACTGAGGGGACCCGAGGCCTGCCTGGGTCACTGCCGGGAGGAAAAGAGCATCCTGGCCCCAGGGTGGGGCAATCAGGAAGGAAGTGCCAAGACTGCTCCGCGGGCAGGGCGAGACCTGCACCCGTCTGTGGGAACTGTCACCCCGGACCCGGAGAAGAAACCGATACCGCCCTGGGCGCCCACAGCCAATTAGTCGAGGAGGAGGAAGGCTGTTGCAAGGGCCCCGATGTTGAAATTGGACTGTGATAACCACCCTGGTGAACTCGAGTCACCCCCAGCCAGGGATCCGCCTTCTCCGGAGCCCAGAGACTCCCTCCCTACAGGGGTCCCTCTCGCCCCGGTGGGGTCCTGGCCCGCTTCGTCGCCACCAGGGTCTCCTGCATCTGTGACATAGGGTGGTGAGGCTCTCCTGGGAAGGTCAGAGGTTGAATTGTACCTCCATCCCCAAATTCATAGGCTGAGGTCTGAGCCCCCAGCACCCCAAGACGGGGCCTTTACGGAGGTGATGGTGTTGGTGAGCCATACGGGTGGGCGCTAATCCACCATGACCGGTGTCCGTGGAAGATGGCACATGTGGACACAGGTACGCAGGGAGAACGCAGTGTGGACATGGGGCGACTGTCCACTAGCCAAGGAGAGGAACAGATGCTCCCTCACAGCCCTCAGAAAGAGCCACCGGGCCGGCGTCTTGACCTTGGACTTCTGGCCTCCAGACGGTGAACAGTAAACAGTGGCCTTGCGGCCGCTGCGTCTGTGATGATTGTTACAGCAGCCCGAGCGAACTAACACGGACGTGGCTCCGATCCTTTAGATTAATGCATATGAGGCGCCACTTCAAAGTCTGGCAGGCGTGGGCCTCCAAAGAAGTGTGGGCGATTACATTAATATTAAAAAGCGCATCACACTCCTGACAAAACAAAACAACTGCCAAGACCCAGGGCTCCGCAGCTGGGGAAGCAGCCCTTGCGGTTTACCTCTGAGCCCTGGGGGGATGGGCCGGGGAGCACTGTGCAGCCCAGCGGTTGGGAGCACCGACAGCCACAGCTGGGAGGCACCACGCAGGATCGGAGCTCAGCACAAGACTTGGGCTCCAGAAACGTTTCTGAAATTCACTGTCTCCATTCAGAAGCCTCACTGACCTCCATACTTCTACGCCTCCAACCAAACCTCTTCAAGCCAGGGCAGCGGGGTGCAGTGGGGACCATGGGACTGGCTGGGGGATGTGGTCAGAGGAGTGTTGAGGAAGAGGTGATGCTCCAGATGAAGGGGAGAGCAGGGATCAGGGAAGAGAGAATGGCTTATGCAAGGTCTCCCAAGTGCAAGGAGATGGGAGCAGTTGGGGCAGAAGAAAGGTAGGGCCAGCATGAGAAACGACACTGAGTCAAAACAAAAATCCACTGGGCATGAAGCATGTTCTCTGAGGGCAGTGGGAGCCACAGACGAGCTTTGAGCAGGAGAGGGGTGGATCTGATTTAGATCTGGAATGATCCCTCTGTCAATGGTGTAGACTGTGTTCTCCAGAGGGAATCAATACCAGCCACAGATGTCACTTTAAAGTCTCTGGTGGTCTCATGTTATAAAAGCAAAAAAGAAATTGTTGCAATTTTTTTTTAAGATTTATTTATTTTTGAGAGAGTGAGAGAGAGAATGAGTGGGAGGGGCAGAGGGAGAGGGAGAGAGAGAACCTCAAGCAGACTCCATGCTGAGCGTGGAGCCTGACACAGGGTTCAATCTCAGGACCCTGAGATCATGACCTGAGCTGAAAACGAGAGTCAGATGCTTAACCGACGGGGCCACCCAGGCGCCCCAGTGCAATTTATTTTAATGCTATATTTTATTTACCTAATAAATCCAAAATATTATTCAAAATGTCATTAATACAAAAATTACTGAGATCAATTGAAATACCTTACATTATTTTTCTCATCCTTGGGCTTTGAGATTGGGTGCATGTTTCATACAGCGCGTCCCAATTTGGACCAGCAGCACTTCAAGAGCTCACAAGAGGCCATGGCTACCATCTTGGACAGCACAAGTGTGGGGACTGGAGTGGAGGTGGGGAGGCTGGTGGGAGGCCACCGTCTGTCCGGGGAGAGCTGTGGCAGGCTCTGGGCTCCCCGTCCAGGTGCCAGCCCAGGCGAGGCACACAGGAAGGACTTGGAATGACCGGTCCCAGCTTGCACGGAAGGCAGTGCCGAGTGTCCAGCGGGCAGGTCGCAGAGTAGCAGAACTGCTCGAGTTGGTGTCAGCACAGACGGCTAGCATCCTCAGCCCTGCGGCCTCTGTCCACCCCAGACTCCAGACTAATGTGAGGCTTCCTGTCGCAGCTGGAGGGTGACCCGAGGCCTGACCCCTGAGGCCCCGGCGGATGAGCCCGGAAGGAAGGCCTCCTCCTTGATGCACTCCGCAGCAGGCGTCTGGCAGGGGCTTCCCCAGGGAGTCCTCGGGAAGCACTTCACACGCTGGTGGGCGCTCAGCCAGGGCGGCCCCCAGCAGCTGCAGGAGGCCAGAGCCTCAGGGGCAGGGAGGGCCAGCACCTGGGTCGCACCCCGGTCACACCTGGGTCGAGGAGTGTGCCAGGGCTACCTTCATGAGATAGCTGGAGCTCTGAGGGAACGCGACAGCAAGCTGGCAGGCCTGCTTCCTCCCCAGCCCAGACCCCTGCCCCACGACTCAGGGTAGCAGAGAGTGAGTCAGGAGCATGTCCTAGCCGTGTGGCCTAGGTGAGGCACTCCCCTCCCTGAGGCTCCAGCCGCTTCTCTGTGAAATGGGGGCATTGAGACGCTTCTCTCATGGGCCAGGGTGAGAACTCGATGAGCTCATGTGTGTGTGTGGGGGGGGTGTCCCCACGAGAGAGCCAGGTATGGCCATGTGGTGAAAAGTTTCTGGCCCTGGCTCCTCATTTCTGATGCATGGCCTCCTCTCTGGAGCTGAACTCCCAGCATGTACATTCTACCCTGAGCTGGGAGTTAACTCACTCGTGCTCCTTGTTCCTCTTCCTTCAGAATAAGTACTTGGGGTCCCGCAACTAGTCCACAAGGACTGACCTTGGAGGTGTCCATCTCTTTCCTCCCTCCTGTCCTCCACAAGTATTTAGTGAGCACCCGCTAAGAGCCAGGCACCACGTGAGGCACTGGGGATTTAGCTGGGAACAAAGGAGACAAAACCTGCTTTCTTGGAGCAGACATTAATCACGGAAAAGGATAGCAAATGCACAATTGTGACTGTCTTCAGTCCTGTTTGGCATCAGGAGGGCAAAGAGCAGAGGCATGGGAGACAGAGAACTAAGAGAGGCATGAGGAAGCAGGTGGAATTGGGAGGTGTGTGGGGGGGGATTGGGCAGCAGGTGCAAATGTCCTGTAGCAGGTGCTGTGCTGTGACAGGAGGCTGGGGACAAGGGCAGCGACACTGCAGGTAGGCCTCCTGGGGTAGGCTGGAGACGTTGGTCCTCTCAGTCAAGAGCAGTGGGAGCCCGTGGAAGAGGGCAAAGCTGGGGTGGTGTGCTGCGGTCTAAGAGATCAGCCTGGCTCCTGGGAGAGAGCTCGGACAGGGGCGGAGGCGCAGAAAAGAGAAGTGGTAGCTGTGACACACACGAGGAACCACCCGCCAGGTCTTCTGACAAGTTGGCCGACAAGGCAGCTGAGCGCGGGGCTCGGCAGTCGGCAGCTTCGCGCACGTGGAGGCCACTCTCCCGGGTACTGCTGGCCGGTCGCCCCCTCCCGCCTCCTCTGATTGGTGGATCTGGGAGGAGGCCTTGCGCATGCTCAGCTCGTGAGCCCCGCCCTCAGGCGGTGCACTCTTTGCGCATGCCCAGCCCCGGGAGCCCGGCCTGCGGGCGGTGCGTCCTCTGCGCATGCCCAGCCCTGGCAGCCCCTCCCGCGGGCGGCCTGCTCTCTGCGCATGCCCGGCTCCGGGGGCCCTGCCCGCAGGCAGCACACCCTCTCCGCGGTTCGTTGAGCCACTGAGTCACGCACGGGTCGCACCTGATTCGTCTTTTGCCCGCAAGGGAGCCAACTGTGGCTGTACACCTGAGCAACCCCTCTTAGTATCCTCTGACTGTCCATATGCCTTACTCTTATTTGCTCATTGAGGATTAAATTGGGGGAAGGAGGGTTGGAATCACCAGCTGGGCACAGGTGGGTCGTGGTGGGGAGGAGCCAAAGTCTGGGGCCGCACCTGGGCGGCAGGTGGGCTGAAGGGAAGCACGACGGCAGGCTGGGGGTTGTTCTCCAGGCCTGGTTGTCCACCTCTGGTTCCAGAATTCATGCCACACGTCGGGATTCGTGCACTTGGTGAATGCATATTGGTGTGTCACCCCGCCTTCCCCACTGTCCTCACTGCCCCACCCAAGCTCTGGGGACTGGGATTTTTGCTTCCAATTTCAAATGCATCAGACTTTATTCCATTTGCATTCCCCTGTCCTAGCTGTCTGCTGCCAGACTGGCCCTTTGGAGGAGAGAAAGCAGAGCATGGATCCACTGTCCACCAGAGCAGCATTTGCTCAGCCTGCATGGCCAGTGTTCGACAGGAAGAGGGGGACAGGGGCTCCTGCCGAGCCTGCCGAGTCTCTCTGCAGCTGGGCTGTGGGCACAGGCAGATGGGGCTGAAAGCTTAGGGAAGGAGAAGGGGCCCCGTGGGCCTTTCCTCCTGTGCCTGTGTGGCCAGGAGCACCTCCTTCACCCTCCAAGCCTCACTTTCCCCACCTGTTGCAGAAGGAGAACAGCCCCCACTCTGCAGAGCTAGACTAGCTCAGTCTTCAAGTGTGGGTTCTGGGTCCATATGAAGGGGCTCTGTGGCCAAGGACCAGGGTAGTCATGACCAGGCATGGGGACAAAGCACTGGGACTGGAGGTAAGATGGGGAGCAAGTGGTGGGCTCTGAGCGGGCACCTGCTCCTGTTCCCAGTATCAGGACTCTATTGTAACAGCAGTCATCGGGCTGTGATGATGTTCACATCCCAGGTTCTGGACACAGGTGTCCAGTGGGACAGGCCAGTGCCTAGCAGAAATGAGAGTTCATTATCAATTCCCTGAGCAGAGGGCAGAGTCTGATCTAGTAGGATGGGTGGAAAGAGGGAGACCTGTCTTGAGGGCCCCATAATCTCCTTAACCAGCTTCCTGGTAACCTACCAGCCAGCGAGGGGCCATGACATGGGCCTCAGGGGCCTTTGTAGGGCTCCCCTTCCCCAAATGCAGACACAGTACCTGAAACCCCATCATGGGTCACATGGCTTTGATCCCGTAACACTCCTGGATTTCCCAGTGTTGAGCAAACATTCATGAGATGCTGCTAGCAGCTGACACTGATTAAGGGTGTCCTGTCTAGCAGACTTTGTGCTGAGTTTTGTTTTTTTTCTTTTTTTTCATTATCTTTTATTTATGCAGAAAATAAATCCTCTTAACAGCCCATTTATAGACTAGGAATAGTAGCTCAGGGAGGTTAGGTAACTTGCCCAATGTCACTGAGCTCCTGGGTGGCAGAAACAGTATGGAACCCAGCCTACATGTTTATGGGGTGGGGAGGACCCTGATTCCTCTTTAGAACTCCCACTCCAACCCTGGCAGGGACAGCAAGACCCTGGGACAGGCTGAATGAAGCTGATTAGCCAGGAAGCTGGGAAGGAAAGATAGGGAAGCTGCTCTCGGGCTCCCACAGTCCTGGATTCAAACTCTGCTCTGCCATGAATGAGCTGTGTCTCCTCGGTCAAGTTCCTTCACCTCTCTGAGCCTCAGGGTCCTCCCCTATCAAACAGGATACTAAGATATCATTACAAAATAAGTTGTGAGAATTCAGTGGGGAAATCCTGCCAGAGTCTGGAGCCTCTTTATTTAGGGTGACGATAACTAGTTGCACTAGCCTTTATGTTGCTTTCTAGCAGGAAGGGGCACAGAGCAGGGAGTGGTGTTCTGGGAGGGCCAAAGTGGGGTCCTGGGCATTTGGGAGGCTGTGTCAGGGCCCACCTCCAGGTTTATAGCCCTCCCTGTGAATTAGAACAAGGCTCCTAGAGCAGATACAGGTCCTCGAGCCCACAAGCATGGCCCCTTAAAAGAGTACCAGTTCTCCTCTTTTCTAGGTCCAGAAGGATTGCATTTCCCTTCTACCCCTCCCCCATTCCTGAACTGGCCAGACCCCATGACTGTTTCTGGCCAATGGGTTTGTGAGCAGTGTTAGGGCTCAGTGTGTGACCGAAGTCAGAGCTAGTATATGACCAGGATCGAAGCCCAGCAAGTGACAGATCGGAGCATGCCCTAAAGCTAGACGTCTCAGTGCAGTCCTCTGAAGTTGCCACGTGTTGGCCTGGAACCAGCTCTTGACCCCCGTGGGTGCAGGCAGCCTGAGACCCCCAGGGGAGCAGGGTCAGCCATGCGTTGGGTGCTTTGCTCGTACCCGTGTTCGTAACCTCTTGCTGGTAAGGATCTGGGCACGAGGATTACAACACAAGTTCCTGCTCAAAGTCAGAGCCCTTTCCACTCTGTCAGCTGTCTTGCCTGTGTGCCTGACCCTGACCCAGCCCAATTTACAAAGTCTTCCTGCTGCCTCCCCAATCCCAGCCCTCATGCACACACCCAGGCCATGATGTGGGCAGACCCAGCTGGAGAGGGTGTTCGGGGGACCCAAGAAGCATATGCATGTGTGCACATGTGGACCTGAGCACTCACGCCAACTTCGGCATTGGGAGACTAGAAGCTGCAGCACCGTGGGGTGAGGTGGGGTGAGGGTGGGGCAGTGGTCCTCTGCCAGAGTGGGAGTCCAGTTTGTCATTAACTTGGTGCTGGGGAGTGGGGTCAGGAGAGGCTGTGAGGCATCCTGTGGGTTTCCCCATTTGCAGCAGGGGATAAGAGAGCAGCCTCTCCCCAGGGGTCTTGTGTGGATGATCAAAGATCAGCCTGGGAGTGGTGTCCACACTTTCCACAGCCTGAACCCACATCCCAGCTCATGGCACCTCCTCCCAGGAGCCCACGCTAGAGGCTTCCACATTCTGTCCCCGAGCCTTCACGAATAGCTCCTCTGGGCAGGCCCTGTATCAGCTGTGTGGGAGCAAAACCACCAGAGGTGGGCCCTCACCCATGGAGCTCACAGGGCTCTGGAAGAGATGAGCGTGAACCTGCTTGGTGACCATCCAGCATGGCCAAAATTGCAATGGAGGCGAGGTGAGGGACACAGGAGCTGTCTGCTCAGAGAGGTCCAGAGTGAGAGAAATCTTCCCAGGTAAGATGGCCGCCAGGCTATCTTGAAGGATGAAGAGCTCATCAAGGGAAAGGCATGTGAGGCAGAGGGAACAGCAAGTGCAAAGGCACAGTGCAGAAGTGACTGGGGTGGAACATCAGGGTGGGGTGGAGATCAGGAAGAGGTGTATCAAGCAGGCAGCCCCCTACTCCCCCTGCGCTGGCCCCAGCCAGACAGGGAAGGGCCTCCGTCCCTGCTATACAGGTGGCCGACTCTAAGGACTACTCTTTTTCTGCAGGGAAAGAGCTGAGCCCAGGCAGGGCACCAGCTCATGCTAGGTCACACAGCAGAAGCAGCTCAGTGAGATGGCAGGAGGCACATTCTGGACCTGTCTTCAGCATTATGGCAGCGACCGATCAAGGCGACTCCTCGTACAGCAGGCTCCAGGCTCGTACCACACACAGAGCCCCCCAGCTGGGGGGTGTCATGGTGATATCACTGGCATGCTGGGGGCTTCTGGGGAACCCCCCCCCCTGGAATATTTCTGCTTTTGAAGTGGAGGGCAATGACTCTCGGGCCCAAGAGTCAGCTGGTCCTTGGCAGGATTTCCCGTGGCCCAGGCGTACCAGCTCCTGTTTACTCACATCTCACGACTGGAAAACAGCCCCCACCTCCTGCCCGCTGAGCCAGGCTTGCCTGGGCAGAGCAGAGGTGAGCCGAATGGCGATAAAGGGCACCCTGAGATCTGTGAACAATGGAGAGGTCTGTAATGAACATCTCAGCAGCAGCGATAACATCGTTTCCCATCTCAGCCCCTCCCTGTCCCGGTTTGTCCACTCCCCGGTCTGTAGCGCTGCTGTGCCCCGAGTCACACCTTGATTCGGAGGGAGACACCACTCCCTCCCTCTCTCTTCTGTGACCTATCCTCTCTGCTGCCGAATGCCCAGGAGCTTTGAATTCAAAAGGTGATCACACAAAGTTGGCTAAAAATAACCCTGTCAAACATTGGTAAGGTCAGTGTGCTATTGCGGATCTCAAATATTGGTTAAAATTGAGAGCATACCCCAGAGATTTTCATAGAATATGAATTTTTTAAAATCCAGTTTTCAGTCTGCAAAATGTCCTGAAAGACCCAGGTCCCTGGTGGTCTGGGGGGCCTAGGGGAGCTGTCTCCCACCTCCATCTCAGGGTAGGGAGAAGCAGAGGGGGACTCTGGGACCAGCCAGAGCTGGCTTCTAACCCCTGAGCTGTCCCTTTGGGGCTGACCAGCTGAATGAGGGCTTCTGCCCACATGGGGTCCAGCCCCTGGGGCAGTGGTTTTCCCTTTCCCCTGACCCCGGGAGCCCTGTGTGCAAGCCACGGTTCTGCCTGTTTTATGGAGGGGGAGATGCAGGCTCTGTGTGTCCCTGCCAAGGCCCAGAGCAGTGTCTGAGCTGAGACTGACCAACCCCCAGCATTCCCCTCACCCCTGAGACCCTCCTCCTGCTCCCTACACCAGCAAACCTCACCCCTGCCACAGCTGAGCATATCTTTGTGCCTTGGACCATACTGGGCAGTCTGCTCACACAGCCCTTCTCCCTTCCAGCCCAGGGAGGGCTGCAGGCCCAGGCCCACCCAGCTGCAAGGCCCTTGAGGGCAGGGGGCAAAGGAGCCTAGGGGCTGTCCAGGGCTGGGGAGTCTCTCTCCACCTCTCTCTCGGATTCCTTGTGTGGGTCTGTCTCCTAGACCATGGGGTCCCCAAGGTCCCCTGGCTTGGGAAGCTGGGGGCTGGTTCTCTCCTAGGCTCTTTTAAGATGAGCACCCACAGCTGGTCCTCAAGGGCACCCCAGGCCCAGAAGTCTGAGCTGAAGCTTCCCTTCCAAGGAGGGGATGGGACGTGAGTGAAAGGAGTGGGAGTGGGGAGGCAGGGGAGAGGCTGACGCAGGCACCAGCTGGGGCCAGGAGGCAGCCTCCAGGTTAGTGGCCGGGTTAGTGGGCCCTCCCCTGCTTGGCCTATTTCTTCCTGCCTCCTCACAGGGCCTGAACAAGATCGCAGGCGGCCCTGGGCGCTGAGGACAGCGCCGGGGCAGCTGTGACGCAGGCTGCTGGTGGCTTCTTAGGCTCACGGCCCTGTGCTCCCTGGGCGAAGGGCTGCTCCCTGGCAGGCCAGGGGCCGGCAACCATTGGCAGGGGCCTTGGTGTTCTCATCCGTGAGTCAGCGGCCATGGGAACATTAATTTATTTGAGTGGTTGGCGTGGCCAAGGCCTTGGAACACAAGAAGACTTTGCCAAGGTGGGGCCAAGGGCGCCAGAGTGGGTGCCGGGAAGATGCCTAGGACACTCTTTGTGGGCACCTGGCTGATGTCCCTAGGGTGTGCTGGGCACCAGACCCTGGGCCCGGCCCTGGCATAGGGGAGCATGGCCCCAGAGAGCTGCGCTCAGGGAGCAGCAGTCTGCCAAGCAGGCAAGGGGGAGGTGACTCACTATGATGGGGCCCCAGGGTGGGCGGGCAGGGTTCTTGGCCTGTGTGGGCCCCTAGGGAGCTGGAGCTTTCCCGGCCGGAAGGGGCAGAAGGCACAGTGCGGTCCAAGGCGTGGAGGAATGGAGGGACAGAGGGGCTGGAAGAGGTGAGGTGAGGGACTCTGCCCTGGAGCCGCCAGAGGGAGCTGGCCCTGCTGGCCCTGTGATCCTAGGACTTCTGACCTCCATGACGGGGAGACAATAAATGTGTATTGTTTTAAGCCCCTATATTTGTGGTCTAGTAGCCTAAGGAGACTAAGACAGGTTTTCTGGGGCCAGAGGCCAGCCAAGGCTCCGGGCTCATGCTGGCTGGAGCCCTGCCCGGCTGCCACAGGGAGCAGGGCTGGGGCAGGCCAATCCTAGAACCTCAGTGGCCGGCCCCCACCCACAGACACGGGCAATTGCGATGGGAGTGCTTGGGCTCAGACTGCCACACAGGCCTGTGACATGCACCCTGTGGGGGGCTCTTCTAAAGGCAAATGGCCCGTGGCACTCCCATCTCAAGTGGCAGTGGGGTCCCTATGGGATGGCAAGGGTGGGGGTGACACAGAAGGTGGTGGAGTCTACTGGCCAGGGTCTAGGGTCATTTAGGGTCTCCCTGGAAGCATCTAGAGCCAGTGGTGAGGGTCCCCATGACCGCACTTCCCTGTGGCGGCCCCTGTTCTCTCCCCTTACCTGCCCTTACCAAGCACTTGGCTTGAGGGTGGGGGGCAGTGCGTCACATGGTACAAATAGTACTTTTGGTTAATCCCTTCAGCAATCCTGTGGGGGTGGTATTAGCCCTGTTTCTTAGATAAGGACTTTTTATTTTATTTTCTTTAAAAACATTTATTTTTATTTTTATTTTTTACATAATTTCTACACCCAACATGGGGGTCAAACCCATGACCCCAAGATCAAGAGTCACACGCTTTTCTGACTGAGCCAGCCACGCAATCTGATAAAGACTTTGTAAATAGGTTTTTTTATTGAGGCAAAATTCACGTAACGTAAAATTAACCATGTTAGAGTGAACAATTCCGTGGCAATCAGCACACTCGTGGTGCTGAGTGACCACCACCGCTGTCTCGTTCCAGAACATCTCCATCACCCCAAAAGGAAGCCCCAGATCCACCGAGCAACCACCGAGGCCCTCCCCGCAGCGCCCGGCCACCCCTCACGTGCCCCCCTCTCTGTGGGCGCACCCGCCCTGGACCACACGCTCTGCGCCTGTTGTACGGGGCTCCTTGCGCTCAGCCCCGCATCCTCCAGGTTCATCCACGTCGTAGTGTGTGCCCGGGCTTCACCCCTCTGCAGGGTTCAGGGGTACCCCGCTCCGTGGTTGTGGATCCACTCATTGGCCGGCTGGCCTTTGGGCTGCCTCCGTCTGCGGCCGCCCCGAGTGGTCACAGGGAAAGATTCCAGAGCAGAGAGTGGAGGGGCCAGCAGGGACCCCGGAGCCCATGTGGGCTCGAACTCCTCTTTGTGGGGTCCTTGCTATGCTCTCTCCTGCACCCTTCTCTGCTCCAGGCCTGCCCTCCCCTTGGGACTGGAGGCCTTGACGTGGTGGCTCGTGTCCCCCAGCAGGCTGGGTGGGGGGCGGTGGGGGGGGGGTTGGCCAGAATATGCCAGCTCCCTGCGGGTTGCGGGAGCTCGTGGGCTCTTCTGCAGGTACCTTCCTGCCCGATGTTCCCAAATCGGCAAGTGCTGCAGTTCCAAGTTCTCAGAACCGTGGAGTCTGAAGATCTCAAACACCGAGCTTCCAAGGCTCCGGAAGACAGAGTTCTGAGCAGAATCCAGATCCCCACTGCACGCTCCCCAACAGCAGACACCACTAACAGAGCCTCAGCAGCCCGAGGACCCCTGCAAGGGCCTGTGGCAGCTACTGCCTTGTGGGTGTGGTGAGGTCTGCTGGTCCCCACCTCGTGCCAACTATCCGTCTCCAGCCAACTCCACCCTCCCTCCTGGCCTCTCGTTCTGCATCCGTTTCCACACCCATAGACCCTTCCCTGCTCCCTCCTAGCCGGCCCCAGAGGGCCCCATCTTTCCTGCCACCCCCGCCCCCACCCCTGGTGAGGCCCCTGAACAGCTGGGAAGGGCCCTGGAGGGAGGATCCTATGGGGGAGATCCTGCAGGGAGGGCCCCTCGGGAGGGGCCCCAACGGATACCCTTCTGGGAGGGCCTGCAGGGTCTCAGAGTGGGGAGAGGTGGTGGGGACTGGGCTTTCTGGAGGGGTGAGAGAGGCTGCCTAGGCTGTCCAGGCTTCTCGGAAGGGAGCAGAGTCCCTGGTAGGAGGACAGGGGCCCCTGTGGGCCCTCTGTGGTTCCAGGAAGCCCCCAGACAGCTGGTGTGCAGGACAGGTGGCATCCCGCACTCCAGTCCCTCCCCTCCTTGCCCACCTTGTCCTCCCCGCGTCAACATCCCGGGCCAGTAGTCTGGATAGGTAATGAACCGGAGGGGGTGAGGTGGATGCGGGGTGGCCAGGGAGGAGCTGTTGTCACCATGGCAACAGAGAGGCTCAGCTGCAGGCGGGCAGCAGGCCGTCAGCAGCATGGCCGTTTCCGGGCAGGCAGTGATGAGATCATTCATGTTGGTAAACGCTTCTTGTCCCCTTCCCCTGACATCTTTTGGGCCTCGGTCCCACCGCATCTGGAAAAGGGGCTCGGAACTGGAAGTGTGTGCCTCAGGGGGTTCTCAGACTGGGCTCTTGCTGCCCTGGACTCCCCAGGGGGAGGGGAGTGCTCAGCCTGCTTCTGCCCCATCAAGGGGGTCTCTGCTCTTCTTCCTAGAAGACAGGCTCTGTTTCTGCTCCCCGTGCCCCCTACCCCTGTCCTCCCACCGTGGCCCGGGAGCAGGGAGTCCTCTGTGGGAAAGGACGAACTCTGGGCCTGGAAATAGCTAAGTGTGGACAGAAATAACCCTGGCCTCAAAAAAGAGCATGGAAAATTAAATAGGGAACATTAGCATTCGCCTGGCACTTTCCACAGCCATCAACTCATAGGGGAGCTGGTGTTTTCATCCTCATTTTATAGACAAGGGAATGGAGGCCCAGAGGGAGAAGCGACCTGCCCGAGGTCCCTCTCCCATTCAAGCAGGCCTTTGAGCCCTGGCCTGCACCTGCATACCTCCGAGCCTCGACCCCCACGGTGTCTGCTGCTAGAGATGCCCTCCCTTGTTTCTCTCAAAGACAAACTCCTATTCATCCTTCAAAACCCAGCGAAACATCACTACCTCAGCAAAGCCTTCCCCAGCCCTCTGGCAGGCCGCTGAGCCCGCCAGGACCCCGCCACGCTAGCTTAGAGCAGTGAGCTCTTTGAGACAGGGACTGGGCCTCATTCATCCCTGCATCCTCCAATTCTATGCCAAGCCGCAGAGCAGGTGCTCAGTAAATGCTTGTTGAGTGACTGATCGATGGACCAATCTCACTCACATATGAGTGGCTGTAAGTGGAAGGCCNNTCTCTTTCCCTGTCTCTTTTCCTCACAACCATCAAGTAGTTAGCAGGGCTCTCCAGGAATCCAGGCCCCGGGCAGAGCTGGCTGGAGTTGGCCTTGTACCCACCCCACTCAGTCCTCCGCTGAGCTGGGATGGGGGCTGCGGCCTGCCTCAGTGAGAACCACTGTGCGGGTGGGTGGTGAGGGCGGAGATGTGCGCAGGGAGGGTCAGGCCAGCTGTCGGGCTAGGGTCTACTGGACGCTGGCTCCCTCTGTGTCCAATACAGACAGGGCCTGTGCCTCGGCCTGACTGGAGAGCCCCGGGACCACCGAGTCACTTGTAGCCAGTCGGGTCTCTCCCCAGCATCCGTTTGTCTGTCTGTCTCCCGCTTCCTCGCTGCCCGGCTTTGGGGCGGGTGCCAGCACTGTTGTTGGAGATGCACAACACACTTGTCAAGCCATCCCAGCCCTCGGGTCTGTTTCTCTCTCCTGCCCACACAGCGGGAGCCACTGCCAGGCTGTGTGACTCAGGGTAGCTGTCTGACCCTCTCTGGGCTCGCGAGATAGTGAATGAGGGTCTTCACCTGGGGACCACGTATGGCCTTAGGGGCCTCTCAGCTCCCCTGAATCACCAGCACAGGGCAGCCTGTGCAGCAGGAGGGGAGGCAGAATCTGGGGAAAGGGGCTGCCCACGGAGCCCCTGTCCTTTGTGTCCTGCGACGTAAGCCTCATTCCACAGCCCTGAGCAGTGCTGGCTTACCAGCCACCCTTTCCCCTCTGTGGCCACCTCGCTGAGCCTCCCCGTTGTTGGGGGGGGGAGGCTGTTTGGGGGCCTGGGGCGAGGGGCTGCCTCGAAGGTGGCCAAGGCAGAGGGTTCAGGGGCCTCCTGACTCAGTGTCACGCTTCAGACACCGCAGCTCCTCCAAGCAGCCTTCCGGTGTTACCAAGTCTGGGACCATCCCTCTGCGGGTCAGATGGCAGAGGTGATCGGGAGGGTCACCGCCGCCTGGGAAGTCCCGCGGGTGGCAGACGACTCGGCCGCTTCTACCGGGCTAGCAGCGCCACCTCGTGGCCCCCAGGCCCGGACGCCTTTGTCTGCGTGGCCTTCCCCACACAGCTCCGCGGAAGGAGCTGGGGCCAGTCTGGGAGGGGCTCACTCAAGACCACTGGCAGAGCCCGGGAATCTCGCACCCGGGACGGAGCCCAGATTGTGCCCCCTTAGCCCTGAGCCCGTCTCACCGCTCCCCTACCCACCGCGTGCGCGGGTTCCAGGGAAGCTCAAAGGCAGGGCTTTCCCCAGAGGAACCAGCGAGAAGGGTCGGGTCTCAGTCACCCTCGCCATGTGCTGCGTGGGGGGGCAGGTGTCCCTTGGGGAGGGAGACCCTCGGTCACACAGGGTGCAGGGAAGGTAAAGGCTGCTGTGGAGTGAATGAATGTGCTGGGGGCCTTAGGTCCTTCATTAGTTCACGTTAATCACTAATTCCTGAGTGCCGAGCACCACGGGAAGGACCACACAGCCACGCAGATATGCACATACACAGAGACACACAACACACACGCATACAAACAAGTACACACGACACACACACATGCACGCAACATACATGTACACACAGGCACACACTCACACACAGGTGCACGCAGCCACACACCAACACGCGTGTACACACAACACACACATAACATGCATGCACATAAACACACAGCACACATACACACACGCACACACACGTGCACAATTCTCACAATGGCGCCTAAAGGCGGAGGGTGTCAATTCCCCTCTGACAGAAGAGGGAACTGAGGCCCAGAAATGGCACATGACTCACTCAGGGTTGGGGAGGCTGGGGTGGCCCAAGGGACCTGGCCTGTGGGACACCCAGTTACCTGCCTGGGCTCTGTTCCTGGAGGCACGTTCTGGGCTGGGCTGCGCTATGACACCCTCTCTGTGGGCCTCTGGTGCTAGGGTCCCAGAGCTGCTCCCAGACCTGCCCCCCGTGGCTTGCTCTAGGGAAGACAGGTTGCAGCAGGGGTCAGAACACTGGACCTCAGTCCCTTAGACTAGAGCTTGACCTTCAACCCCCCCCCAGCAGGCCACTAGCAGAGGCACCCAGGGTGGATGGGGCAGGAAGACCCTCACGGGCCCCAGGACTGCTCTATGAGGCAGGTCCCAAAGGCCACTGGTACAGTCTGGACACTTGGGGCACACAGGGGCTCAGATGCCCTTCGCCCCCCGAGTCCCTAGATATGAAGGACTGTGGCACCCCGTGACGCCTGGGGACATACTGATGCCTGGGTCCTGACTGTCCAGTGCAGGGCAGGTGACTGGGCCCCTGGCTCACTCCTCCCACCAAGTTCATGCCCCACCCCACTTCTGTCTAGGACCCGCGTCAGGAGCTCCCACGCTGGCATATGGCGCCCTGGGAAGGCCTCCCTGGATTGGGGTACGCTTGGGGACCCCGTGCCTTGTGCGTCCACCTTTCTGCTCAGGACACCCGCTCTCCCCAGCCAGAGCACTGGAAACTGAGGGGCAGCGGGTGTGGGGGAGGGAGGGAGGCCGAGCCTCAGGCTAGTTTATAAACACATACGGTGAGTGCTTCTCCCATGTAAGTCCTTTCTGTCAGCTAGACCCCAGGATCTAACACCAGGCTGGGAAGCCATTTGTTCTGAGCTCTGGGTTACAGCTGAGGAAACAGGCCTGGAGAGGGGCAGGGATGAGGCTGAGGTCTCGGGGGTACTCGTAGGGATGCCGGCCTTGCCAGGCTCCACTGCCCCCTTGTCTGCCACTTTGGCACGGACCAGGGCTGCCTCGTCTGGGCAGCAGGCTCCTCCTCACAGACAGTGGGGTCAAGGCGCAGGGGGGTCCTGGAGTTAGTGCAGCAGGGGACTGTGCGTGGTTCTAGGGCCTCACTTTCTTCATCTGTAATGTGGGGGTGAAATGCCCTGGTCCTACCAGCCTACCAAGGCTCCGGGGGCACTTGGTGCTTGAAAACCTCCCAGTACCACAACCTCAAGGAGAGGCCCAGCCGGGAGGGGGGTGGCAAGCCAGGTGGGGAGGGTGAGGACTGGGAGGCAAGGGCCTCAAACTTCCTCTTCCAAGAAGCCCTCCTGGATGCCACTGCCTGGCTGGTCCCATCGGCTGGCAGAGGACTCTGAGCACCCCAGCTGTGCCCCAGGCTTAGCACTCCCAGGAACAGGACTCCCAGGGGCCCTGCAGAGTCCCTGAGGGCTCAGCAAAGGGCCAGGCCTGATGGTCAGGTGGGGGGCTGGTCCTGAGGGATGGCTGGGCCAGGTGGTCTGTCCTGGGCTGGGTGGGAAGGATTCCAGAAGGCAGATGGTCAGGGCTGGAGCTGGGCAGACACTGCATAGAAAGGGAAGGCCCCAGGGGAGGGTGTGTGGAGCCCTGAGCGCAGGGAGGGAGAAGGGCCTGTCTGGGAGGTCTGGGGAGGCTCCACACGGTAGGGAGTCATGTGGTATGGGGGGCAAGGTGATGACACAAGCCAGGGAAATAGCAGGGGAGTGAGGCTGGGGGAGCCATTTCCCCAGGCTTGTCCCTCCCCCCTTCCCTCCACCTTCCCCATTTTGTTCTTCCCTCCACCTTCCCCGTTTTGTTCTGCCCTCCTCCTTCCTCCTGCACCAGGGCATACCCTCCTTTCCAGACACTCAGCTCAATAGCCCACAGCTTCCCTGGCTCCTGCCGTGGTCAGGGGTGGGGGTGGCCTTGGCCCTGGGACCAGGGAGGTCTGGGTGGGCAATGCTCCTCCCGGGTGGCACTGGGCAGCCTTGCATGGGTCCCATCACATTTCCAAGCCTCAGTGTTCTCCTCTGTGAACTGGGAACACAGACCCTGTGTGAAGGCTGCCCCTGGCCCGTTGAATGTCCTCTCCTCCTTGGCACCTGCCTCCTGGGCCCCTGGGAGTGGCTCAGAGAGCCTCCTGAGGGAGGGGAGGGGATGTGAGAAGGCAGGGGGAGTGCAGGGTCTTATTCAGGGTGTGTGTGTGGGGGGGGACATCCATCTCCCACAGGGCTCTCCACGCCTGCCCCAGTCACCGGAGGCCCCCAGGAAGCCGGGGCGGGCGCCGCAGTGACATTTTCTGCTATTAATGGAGCTTAATCTAAACAGGCCCTAATATTTACCTCCGGCCGCCTCCGGCCTCAGAGGGCGCCAGACAGCAGAGTGATGAGCCCCGTCCAGCCACGCCCCTTCCCACCCAGGGCTCCCCGGCAGGGGACTGAGGTCCCGCATTGTGAAGCAGGAACCCAGGAACCAGGTGTCCAGGGGCCCAGCCCATCCTGGACGCCCAGAGCCTCCCTTTCCCATCTGTAAATCAGGGATGACAATCCCCGCCTCCCAGGCTTCTGGGCAGGTTCAGAGAACACAGCAACTCCGTGGCACTTTGTAAGCCCACAAGTAGTGCCGTGGTCCCCTTTCCCCCTCTGCCAACTGACCCATGCTCCCCCACCAACCCCTGACCCTCAGATGGCACCTGGGTGATATGATGGGATGCTGTGGGCGTGCTGGCTTGCCCTGTCCACACCCACGGCCTCTCCCTGGGTGGGCAGGGTTGGGACGCATCGTTCTGCTGGCCTTCGCCCCGACCCCAGCTGCTGTGCCCACCCCTGCCCCAAACCCCTCTGCCTGTGCTCCTTCCATCCCCCGCCCTTCACAGGCGCGGGGCCCCAGGCCCCTAAGACCCATCAGGATGGCGCAGGCACACACCTGCAGCCTGTCCCTGGCGAGTGGGCTGGGGGATGTGTGGGCTCCCGCCTGGCTCAGCGCCCCATGGCAACCCCGGCCTGCCCCGTGCTCACTGAATTGAGAGCACGAAGGGAATAAACAGGTTTAATTCAGGATGAGGACTTCTCGTTAAGGAGATTGTTTACATCAGATATAAACACACATGCCATGTCATGTCACTTGGGCTTTTTGAAAATTAGGGAAGGGAGGCCATGGGGAGGGGGTGCAGAGACCTTACACCCTGGCCTCCATGGGAACAAGGACAGTCTGGGTCGTCCTCCGGAGGCCCTGGGGCTCAGTCCCGACAAGGAGGCAGAAGCAGGAGGGAGCCAGCCATCAGGAGGTGGGATCGAGCCTCTGAGAGAGCTGTGGGGTGATTCCCCAGCCCCCTCTCCTCCAGCTGCAAGGCCAAGGAGAGGAGAGAGAGCAGTGGAGACTGGGGGAAACTGAGGCCACCTAGAGAGAGCTTGGTATGGGGGGCTGTCAGAATGAGTCCTCGGAGGTGTGAGGTCAGCACCCAATTCCCACCCCAGCTGCAGAAGACAGGTGGCCACCCTCTCAAGCTCAAGTGGTGGAAGGCTCCCCCTGCGCCCTGGGTGGCCCTGAGAAACCCAGGTTGGGTGTGGGATTTCAGGCTTGGGGACAATGGGAGGGGCCTCGGGCGCCTTCCTGGATGCGAATCCCAGCGCTGCCCATGGCTCTTCCTTCCAGACACGGTGGGGATTAAGGAGACCACAGCTGTGAAACAGGGCGGGACAGACCCCGTCAGGTCACGGTTCCCCAGATCCGCACTAGCTCACCTACTTCAGAGACCCCTCCTCCTAGAGGAAGGGATCGTTCCAGAAAAACTGCAACTCCTCCACCCCCAAACACAGCAGTCCGTCAGCGTCAGCTGCTCACTCTTGAGCAGATGAGAATGAGAAGCAGGGGAGGCTGACCCTGCAGGAAGAGGGCCTACAGGTGGCGCTCCCCTGGGGCAAACACCCGACGCTGACCCTCCCTCCCTCCAGCCCTCCACCCCACGCCTGCCCAGGGCTGGGGACAGACGAAGCTCTGTGGGGGCTTCCCTGCCTGAAAACACACCACTCATGAAGGTCCCCCGGCTCAGCATCCCTCTTGCCAGGGCCTCCCAGGTCCCTGCTGCCCCGTGCAGCTCTGGGTCCCTGGTGAGCCACAGCCCTGCTCTGAGCGAGGCAGGGGAGAGGCTCCTATATCATGCCTGGTACCAGTCAAGGCCAAGGACGTCGATGCTTGTGATGCTGACCACCATGCCCACTGCTGCTCAAGCCTCCAGACCCAGGAAGCAGCCCGGCTGGGGGCTCAGCAGCATCACCCGCCTCTGAGTGAGCCTTGGACTCCCTTGGCCTCCGGCAGGGAGGCAGTGGCCTGATGTGTCCTGGGGTCGGAGGAGTGGCTCACGGGGGGCTCCAGCAGGGGCTGGCAAAGACAGAGCTGGCCTTGCAGTGCCTGGTGCTCGCTCCGACCCTGGCCGGGCCTTTCCCTCTTCAAGACTCAGTTTTCTCATCTGTAGCGTAGGGATTTAAATGGCCTTCCTGCTTCCCATGAGGGCCTCCCTCTAGGGGCCTGAACTTGGAGGATGGAGCACTGTTCCTGGAGCCACTGAGCATGTAGGATTCTTCTCTGTGAGCCCGGGCAGATCTGAGGCCAGATTCTATCTCACCCTGCTTCCGTGGCTGTGGCTGAGTGCCAGGGTGGGGCCTGGGGACTGGAATGCCCCAACCGGCCCCTACCCCGACAGCAGTCTACAAAGGGCTCAGGGAGCTTGGCCGCTCCACAGAAGGCTTGCGGAGGCAATCCCAGAGTGCAGCTCAGAGGAGGCCATCGGAGACCCAAGCCAGAAAAACGGTCCCCCCCAAGAAAGACAGGGGAGAAACGACAGCCAGGCAGAGCCGCTGGTCAGAGCTCTCTGCCCCTGGAAGAGAACAAAGGGCTCCGTATGTCAGCAGATGGGAGACTCAGGCTGGTAGGCCTGGCTGCATGTTGCCCTCAATCTTTGCTCTTGGTTTTCTCATCCATAGGATGGGGCCATGAGCCCTGCTGCCCTCCTGGGACAGCGGGCAGGGTCTTCTGAGGTCATTGCTGGAGTGGGGGCTTTGGGTAGATTGGAGCTGCCTCCATGGGGCCGGTGCTGGGGTGTGGCAAGACGTGGGGCAGGGTATCGGTTCTCACGTGGCTGTGGCCCAGCCGTGGCACCTGTCCGTGCTGCTTAACCCCTCCCGCACCAGATGGGGGTCAGGACGCAACCTCTCCTTTGTGCGGCTGCTGCAGGTTCAAACACCAGCCCAGACGTCACAGCACTTCCAGCAAAGCGCCGCATGGCCGTCATGCTGTCTTACTGGGTGATTCACAGGGGCCTCAGGCAGCGGTCTTCCAGAGACAGGAACACCTCCTGTCTGCTCACGTGACATTTGTGTCCCCTAACTTTTCCTTTCTGTCCTTGTTCTTCTCTCTGCAGGGGACAGGCATGGGGGGAGGGAAAGGGAGGGGCAGGAACCTCATTGGGATGCCTAGTCCCTGTTTCCGAGGAATCCCTTGTCGGCTGAGGATGGACTAGCAGCTACCCCCTGAGTGTTCCCTGGACACAGCATGTGCCCCGGGAGGGGAAGCGATCAGCATTCAGACTAAAACTTCCCCTGTGGGGCTGGTGGCAGACATCGCTAGCTACCCACAATGCCGTGCGGCCTTACGCTCTTTCTCCCTGCAGCGCACCGGGCAGCCACCCCCAGTCAATGAACGGGAACCCGACCGACCCCCCAGGCAGAGCGGAGGTCTCTGCTGTCCTCGACCTGGCCTGCCCCGCCCCGTCCTGACCTCTGGTCCCCTCGCAGAGTCCCGCAGACTAAGCGTCAGGCCCGTTGGCCAGGTCCTGGGTGAAGGCGCTGGGGATGGCGCCCAGGATGTGGTTGTGGCCCGAGCCTCTGGAGCTCTTGTGCATGCTGACCATGTTGCTGCTGTTGGGCTCGTAGCCGGCTCCATGGCGGCGGAAGAGGCCTCGGACGGTGGCCTGGAAACCGCTGGTGACAAAGCAGTAGACGATGGGGTCCATGCAGCTGTTGAGGCTGCTGAGGGTCACGGCCACGTGGTAGGCCACGAGGCTGGTGTGGTGCGGCACACCAGGCCACAGCGCCACGGCCACCTGGCGGGCGTGGAAGGGCGTGAAGCAGACGAGGAAGATGACAAGCACGGTGAGCAGCAGCTGCATGGCCCGCACGCGGCGCTGGCGGCCCTGGCGCAGCAGGCCCGGCCGCGACAGCGCGCACACGATGCGGCCCGTGAACACGCTGATGACCAGCAGCGGCAGCAGGAACTCCAGCACGGTCAGCGCGAACACGCGGCAGCAGGGCCGACCGCCGGCCGTCACGCCCAGCACAGACAGGGTCACGGTGCCCGCGGCCAGCCACACGAAGGCGCACGTGGCCCTGGCGCAGGCCGGCTGGCGCCAGCGGCGGGAACCGTCGGGCTGCACGATGGCCAGGTAGCGGTCCACGCAGATGCAGGTGAGGAAGAGGATGGAGCAGTGCATGTTGAGGAAGTAGCCGAAGACGTGCGGGAAGGCGCACTGCAGGCAGCCGCGGGTGCCGTAGAAGACGGCGAAGCGCGTGGGCAGGGACAGGCCCACCAGCAGGTCGGTCACCACCAGGTTGATGGTGTAGATGACCGATGGCGTCTTGGCCTGGGTGCGGCAGCAGAAGACGTACAGCGCCAGCCCGTTGAGCACCAGCCCCGCCAGGAAGATGACGCCGTGCACGGCCATCAGCGCCAGCCACAGGCCCGGGAAGGCGGCGTGCAGCTCCTCGTCCAGCCGGGCAAACACGTGGAACAGGGGCTTCTCCGGCGTGCTGACGTTGGCCTCCGCCGCTGTGGCGTTGGGGGCCGCCGGGGCCCAGGACCCCACGGGAGACACAGAGGGCATGACGGCGGCCGGCACGCACCGGGGGCCTGGAAGAAAGGAGATGGGTTACCGCTGGGGGATGGGAGCTGGGCCTGGAGGCTGGTCCTGCTTGGGTTGCGGGCTCACGAGGGCCCCAGCATTCCCGTCTTGGTGCCTTTGCCGGGCCAGCCCTGAACTGCCTGCCCTCTCCATTCCGAGTGGCCCCGCGCTTGCCGGGGTGGAGCTCTGGCACAATGTTAATGGTCTGAGGCACTCCTTGATGCAGCAGGAAGTGTAATCCTCTCTGTGCAGGACCATCCCAGGACTAATGGGGAAGACAAAGGCTGTGGCATAGGTAAGCTATGGAGCCAAGTGTTTGGGGTTTGAACCCAGGCTCCAATCCCGGTTCCTTCCTTACTCGCTGTGCAGCCTCAGGCACATCACTTAACCTCTCTGTGCTTCACATCCTAACCTGTACGGCTGGGGTGGTGGAGCTGCTAGGACGATTAAATGAGCACAGCACTGCCCAGCACACAGTTTGTGCTGGAGAAACCATAGTGTAGTTGCTCCCGGATAAATCACCGTTCTGCTCACAAGAGAGCAGCCCGTGATGGGCCCGCCTGGCTGCCCCCACACCCATGCGTCGACCCCATCCTCCAGCCCACCCATCTGTTCTTGCCTCCCTAAGGCTGGTGGGGGGTCAATGCCCCGGGCTCGGGTCCTCATAAGGAAACTCACCCAAGCGCTAGTGCCCCCCCACCCCCCGCGGCTTCCGGCCCTAGAAGTGAACACCCTAATCGCCTGGGAGGCTTGAGGCGGCACAGGGTGGCTCGCTGGGGCCTGAGCCTGGAGCCCGGTCCCAGCAGCGGTGGGGTGGGTGTGAGTTAAATAAACGGCGCTCCCTGCAACAGCGTAAGGGGCCCGCCCACTCTGTTTACGTTCCTGCACCGCTGTGTTTAACTTGCTGAGATTTATCTCTGTTTACACATGAAGGGTTAACAGGCCCCCCACCCTCATCCTGGGCCGGGCTGATGCGCCAAATAAGGACATTTCTGGCTTTTTCTGGAGAAAGGAGATGACTTTGGGGAGAAGCAGGGAGGAAGGGTGAGTACGTGGGACATCCCAGCCCCACACTGTGCCCTCCCCCACCTGCAAGGGGAAAGGAAGACGCTGCCCTCCGCCCCCCGTGGCCCACGGACGTGGGGCATCTGCTGTGCGCAGACCAGACGCTGCCCACTCCCCGTGGCTGCCTGCCTGGCCTTGGGCAACAGGCTCACCCTGTGGACTGGGGTACTGAGTTCTGCCTGCTGGGGGCCGGGCACCAAATGCCCAGGCTGGTGGGGGAGGCACAGCAGAGGAGTCCTTGCTCGCTAAGGCTGAGGCTCTACTGTGGCCTGGAGGGAGACCCGGGCAGGGCAGTAGGCCACCCCTATCCTTGGGCTCAGAGAGGCCAGCACCTGCCTGAGGTCACTCGGCTTTGCCTCTGCCTCTGGGACCGCAGCCCTGGGCATCTGCTGACTCCCACGGCTGCTGGGAGGAGTCAGCTGCTGTCCAGGCCCATGGCCACACCCACCGCATGTGGGCCTGGGTCTCAGCTCACCAGTGCTTTGGGGCTGGGCTGCTCTCTGTTTGGTACCCCCAGCCCCTAACACGCAGGGTTGATGGATGTGTTTGTCGAATGATAACTCAGGCCTCAGGGGAGCACAAGGGACATCTAGGGCAGGGAGAGACGTTCTGGGGGCATGAGCAGGAGTGAAGGGAGGCCGCGAGGCTGGGGCACGGGGCTGGGAACCTGGAGCCCCAGGCAGTGGGAGACCCCAGAACACCCCCAAGAAGGAGAGGGCTGCCTCCCAGCCTGTCTCTCTACTGTGAAAACAAACGGCCTTGGCCAAGCGTGGAGGAGTGCTGGGCTCTGGCTCCAGGCACACGGCAAACAATTGTCTTGGATTCCCTTCCACATGCTTTTTGGTTTTCCAGTGTCTGCACTAGGTTCGAGTCCATGTCACAGGGGGAGACAGATAATAAACATAACAGAACGTTTCCTCTGGGAGATAGTCCCAGGATGACGGGGCCTGGGGATCCTGCCCTTCCAGGAAACTCCCCAGGGCCAGCCTCACATGCTGGCCAGCTGCTGGCTCAAAGTGCTGGAGGGTCCAGGCCAGGGCTGGGGGGCCTGGCGCCTCTGCAGCAGGGGGGACGGGCAGGATGCTCAGGACACCCCAGAGGCCTGACAGGTGAGGAGAGATGGAGCTGTCTGCAGAGCACACCGTGATTCCCAGCTCCGAGAGTCTGAACCCTGAGCCCAAACAAAGCTGAGCCCCGATGTCAGCCCCACAGGATCCCAGGGACCTCGATCCTGCCATACACTGAGTCTGGACCCAGATCTTACTCTGAGCCCTGACCCAGGTCACATTCTGAGCTCTGATCCTGGTCACACACTGAACTTTTACCCTGGTCACACGCTGAGCCCTGATCCTGGTCACAGCCTGGGCCCTCATCCCTGACTTTCTACATGTATCATCTCTTCCCCTGGCTGTCTCTGTCTATGTTATAAGACAGCCCACTCCCCACATGCCCCGCTTGCCTCACTTCTCGCAGTGGCTATGTACTGACATTCTCATTTAACGACCCCTCTCTAGGGTATCCGTTCATTTTGCTTTGAACAATGAAGAACTCACCGGTGGGCCTCCAGCCCCAGTGTTGGGCCCATGGAGGCGGGCCTTCTGGGCGGTGGCTAGCTGATGGCCTCCTGAATCTGCCCACACGGCACCCGGCCCTCTCTGGGGCAGGGGAGCAGCTGGGCTGGGAGCTTCCGGGCTGAGCAGCCCCCTCTCTCCTCCTCCTTCCCCATGGCCTCAGGAAGGACTTTTGCTCTCCGGGCCTCAGTTTCCCCGCTGGTCTTCACCACCTCAGCTCCCACTGCTCCTTGACGGTCCGCTGGGTGGCTTCCCCTGCCAAGCCCCAAGCCTGCTCTGGTCAAGGAGGCGACCCTCAGCAGGGCGTTCTGCCCATCCAACACGCTCCCAGCACCCCTGCGCTCCTGTCGCCTAGTGGCACGGCTCCCTCTCCCCTCCCCAAGCCCTCTCCTGCATGCTCTCACTGTGCACTCGCAGGGCCCCCACCCTGCTGGCCAGCAGGACGCTTCCACGGGAAGATGGGACTCAGGGCCGGGGGGGGGGGGG
>NW_024427107.1:78096142-78118923 GCF_017311325.1 Ursus maritimus
GGGGGGGGGTGTCACAGCGGGCGATGGCCAGAGCGCTGGTGTCATGGGAGCATCTGCACAGTGGCCAATGGAGGCTACTGCCCACGCACCACCAGCCACTCTGGGTTGTCGAGAAAGCTCTCTGAGCCTCGGTCTCCCTGCCTGCACAGCCGTGCCACAGCAGAGCCTTCCTCCCTCTGTTCCTGCTGGATTCGTGGTGCGGTTGCTGTGAAGAGCTGGGGGCAGAGTCACTGTCCCGGCCTCCGGGCCTCCTGCACTCGCACTCGAGAAACCAAAGCTCTGGGAGGGACGGGCCAGGACTTGAACCTGGGCCTGCCTAGGGTGAGCCCACAGCCAGACCCTTGGTCCTCAGGGGCGTCGGGGGCACCCAGGCAAACGACCCCCTCTGCCGGCAGGCGCACCGCACCCACTCCCCACGTGCCTGCCTCTCTGCTTGGCCTCTAAATATAGCCTGGAATGAGGGGAAAGGAGAGAAGGTTCTGCTCCTCTGTGGGGACAGCCTGGCCCCAGGCCCGCCCACCCAGGCTGAGGGGGGAGGCACAGACCTGGCCTTCAGACAGGCCCTGGATGGTGAGCAAGCAGAGGAGTTCCGGGTTCCAGTCCTGCTCTGCCACTCCCTCGCCCGGGGACCTCAGCCCTGTCAGCGAGCCTTGCTCTCTTCATCTGCTAAATGGGGTCACTAGTGCCTTCCACAGCCTGAGCAGGGAGGCGTGGCTCTGTCCTGGGAGCCAGTCTGAGGGGGGCGGCACAGCCCTGTCCCCTCCCCCTTCCTGGCAGGTGTCCTGGGCCTGGCTGAGGTGCAGTAGACCTCACAGCCTTGGCCAGCTGGCTGGAGCCCAGTGGGCAGAGGCCACGTCCTCGTAGTGCCTGGCGTGGCGCAGGGCCCGGGGCCTAGAAACTGTTGGAGGGCGACCATCCTGGGCTTGGAGCCTTTGCCCTGCCTGCTGCCCCAGACTGCTCGCCTGCCCGCGTTCGGGCAGAGCGGAGGGCTGCAGGCTGCTCTCCAGGGGCTCGGGGTCAGTTGGGAAGACACACAGCAGGGTGGGGGGCCTGGAGCTTAGCCCATCCCAAACCGTCCACAACCTCTTCGAACAGGCCTCAGTGTCCTCACCAGTGACGTGGGCAGAGCTAGAACCCACCTTGGGCGGCGCCAAGGTGTGGCAGGACGTGGCACCGGACGGACGGGCCCGGAAGGGATTTGGTGGCTGAGGGAGGGGAGACAGGGCCAAGTATGCACACAGGGAGGGTTAGGAAAAGAGGTCCCGTTGGAGAAGGGCGGCAGGAGGCGGTGGGGCTCTTTGGGCAGCCCCAGGCCCCAGGTGTGAGTCCCGGTGCTGGGTGGGAGCAAACAGCTGGTATGCGCGGCGGTCAGGGAGGGGGCAGCTGGAGAGCCGGGGCGTTTCTCTCCTGCACTTGTTCCCAGCTCTGTGGAGCCTCTCTCTGCCTCTTTTCTTCCTTCCCTCTTTCTGGTCCTGCCTGTCTCAGAGAAAATGAGCAGTCTCAGAAGGGGCCAGGCGTCCCTCCATCCTGCCTGGCCCTCCCAGGCCCCTTGCACGCCTCAGTCTTGCCATCTGTACAGTGGGCAACTGCAGCTCTGAAACGCTGAGAACATGTCTGCGTCTTCTGGAATGTCTGTGCCCACCTGGCAGCACCGCTGTCTCTGGACCGCTCTAGAGGGCTCTTCTAGGGAGTAGGGCAGAGGACTGATGGAGGCATCCTGGGGGCTGGGGGACTGGGGGCTGGGGCAAGATCCAGGCCCAGGTCTTCCAGGGGTCGGAGGAGGGCCTTGCACACCCCTGGGCAGGATGGCTCAGCCTCCCTTCACCATTTGCGGGGTAAAGTCCCTCAGTGGCTTGGTCCTGCTCCAGTTCCTGACCTGTTCTGGGGCTCCTGCAGCATGGAGCCCCAGACTACCCCCAGTGATGAGCTGCCCTGGGCTACAGTGGGTGGGTCCGCCATGGCCAGACCCGGGGACTTTGAACAACAGCTCTCTGCATCCCGGTGTTGTGAGACTCGAGCTGCGGGTGGCCACCGGGGGAAGCAGGACCAAGAGCAGGGACCAAGTCCTGAGGAGGTGGCTCAAGTGCCTGGATCCAGCCCTGCCTAAAGCTAGTCTCCTGGGACTTGTCGGTTAAATGAAGCTCTTATCTCCCTCTTTGGCTTCCACTATTTTGAGCTGAGTTTCCATCACTTGTGACTAAAATAATCCTACCTATACATTCTCGTTCACATTCTGGCTCTCTTCAGTTCAGATGCCTCCTCCTTCAGAGAGCTCTCTCTGATTGCCTCAAGTAGATTTGTGGCCTCTTTAGGCTCTCAGAGCACTGTGGCTCTGTTGTTGCCTGGCCACTTGTCTGGTCTCCTGACTAGTCCGTGAGTTTCTGCAGAGGAGAGACTGTGGAGTCATATTCAGTACACGTCGAGTGGATGAGTGAGTGAATTCATGAGAGCTTAGCTGGCACTCCTCTGAGAATGGGGACCTCGCCCAGGTTAGCCTGCTGCATTGTAAGGCTGCTCTGAAGATAAAGAAAGTCTTTCTATATTGAAGCCCAAAGTGGCTCCCTCTGAGCCCAGCCTCCGGCCCCTGACCTCTCCGTTTGTCATGTCTTGCTCTCGCTTGCCCCCTGCCCCCGGGGGCCCTGTGGTGGGGAGCAGGTGGAAAGGGACATCTGGATTCCTCCTATTATCAGGAGGGGGTCTGATCCATATTTTAAAATGAGGACACGGGACACAGAGAAGGGGGCTTCAGCAACTACACTGGGGTCACCCAGCTGGGCCCTGGGGCTTGTCCCTGGTTGGGCTGACCCCGAACTGCATGCTTTCACAGGCAGAGAGCACTCGCCGGGTGTTTCCCTGGGGCCTCGGGCGGACGCTTGGGATTTGCTCTCCTTGACCCAGGCTTCTGGGAAGCCAGGCTTGCCACTTTCCAGGTGAGAACCTGAGGACCAGGGGGAGGGGGAGCCCCATACTGAGCAGGGACAGGGTCCAGTTTAGACCCAGGACTGACTGTCCTGTCCACCGTCCCCCCATTCACCCTTGGTTCCCTTACGGATCTGAGATCTGTGGGGTGTCTTGGGTGGAGAAGATAGACCCCCACCTAAATGCTGGCAGGGTGACCGGGAGGCACAGGAAGGTGGAATCAGGGAAGGCTTCCTGGAGGAGGCAGTGAATCCACAGGTGTGGAAGCCTGGTTGAGCAGCCTAGGAGGCTGAGGCCAGGAGCCACCCTCACAGGGCCTTGAACACGGTGCAAGTTGCTGGGCCCGATCCAGGTCCCTGGGAGGCAGGCTTCTGGCCAGAGGTGACCTCGCAGGCCTCCCTCCCAGGCTCCTGCACCGTGTACTGCCCCAGCCAGCCTTGGAGGTGGGCTCTGACCAGAGCACCTGGTGCAGGTATGGCCAGAGGTGGAGGGTGGGGGGAAGGTGGCGGTGCATGCAGTATTTCTTCCCAACACCTCCAGGTGGGGAGACCCAGAGGCCTGCACATCACAGGCCTTCCAGAGCTTTGCTGAGACCCTCCGGGGAGGCATGTGGGTAAAGGGCGATGCCCTTGGTAGGGGCCCTCCCTGGGAGGGACCTGAGGCCCTGGATAGGCTGGGGGGGCCCCCTCTCCAGTCTCACAGCACCCCGAATGTCTGATGACACTCCATGCACCCTCCAACCTCGAGATTTTGCCCAGGCTGTTCCTCCACCAGGACTCTTCCTGGGCTCCCCTCCACAGGAAACCCTCCCAGTGGGGGCGTCTGGAGGGTGGGGCTAGTGGGGAAGGGGTTGGGGGCAGTGCTCCAGTCTGTTCCTCCAGCCCCCGGGACAGCCCAGCACAGGGCTGGCCCCTCCTCTAGGAAGCCCACCCAGTTACCCTGTGGGGTCCACTTATCCCTGTCATCCTCACCCTGCCCCTGGTGCTTGTCAGCAGGGCTCAGCTTGAGTTCTGGAGCTTAGTTCCCTCACGTGTGATGCCGGGCGTCGTGTTTGTTTAGTGCCGAGGCTCCTGGTTTCCCCGCCTGAATGACCGGTCATCCAGGCGCTCAGAGCACGGCTTCTCAGAGCCTTTGTGAAGCAGGGAATGAGCATCTTTCCCCAGGCCATTTGCCTCTGTCCTCTCCAACAAGTGATGAGAGGCTGCATGCGACCGCTTTTGTTCACAGCTCGCTGGGTCCCTGCCTTGTGCCCAGCAACGCCAGGCTCAGGAGCTGGTATCTGCCCACGGACCCCAAGGGGGTCCCCTCCTTGGCAGGGGTGGGCGTGTCCTAACATCTTGGCTCCTCTCGAAACTGCCCCCCGCCCCGTCCCTGTGCGTTCTCTTGCAGCTGTCCAGCTGCCCCACGGACACCAATCCTGTAGCCTGGCTGCCTACCGCCCTGCCACGTCGGGCACCAGGGCAGGTGGGGAGCCCGGCCTCAGCTCTGGGCCAACAGGTGGCAGCCTGGAGTTCGGTCTGTGCTAGAGGCCAAGAGGGGCAGGCATGGAGGACAGGCCCAGTCTGTCCCTGACCAAGGTGCTAAGAGCACCTGCTGTGGGCCAGACACGGGCAGGACACTTGAAATCCACACGGCAGTTTACAGATGAGGAAGCAGAAGCCCAGGGCAGTGAGCCACATGCCCTCGGTCACACAGCATGAAATGGGTGGAGCTGGGACTCAAACCCGGGTCTAGTGCATCTGGCCCCGGCAGGGGTAGGACCAGGACAGGGGGCTAGCATCTCTGGACCTGGGGTTTGTGCACAAGGGCATTGCGGGGCGGAGAGCACCTGTGCTTGCCCAAGCTGCTGGTGGGTGACCCTCATAGCCTTCCAAGGCCAGAACAGCCATTATTGGGGGAACCATCTGCCTGTTTATTTTTACGATTATTCTTGGTTTCATGGCATCTGCTTTAGAACATCGCCTGCTGTTTTTGGCTGGTCCAAGCCTCTCTGCTCATTCCATCCAGGGACTGCTGGGTCCCTACTGAGGGCCCCAAGAGGGGCCAGAGTGGCCCCGGGTCACCTAGCAGGTCCTAGGTGGCGTCAGCCAGAATCTCTCCCATCCTGGCCTGGCTGCCTCCACCCAGCTCAGGGACAGGGGTCGTGGGAGGGTGTGGGTTGAGCGCGGTCGAGAAGGGCACCTGGACTCCATCAGGCTGGACCCTGCCCCCAGTCCTCCCTCTGCGCCCTCAGCCCTGGGGGACGTGCACGTTTCTCCATTCTGCAGGGGCTCACAGCAGCTGCCCCCACCCCCCAGCCTCTCTCGGGGCGAGCCAGGACCGGACCGGCTGCAGAGCCTGCCTGGCACACGTCTCTGCCGTGTCACCTGCTGAAGGTCCCCAGCTCACAAGGTCCTCCCTCAGCCCCTGGACATCCCTCCACCGAGGGAGAGCTGTGACCCCACTATTCCTGGGGTCCTCGAGACGACCCCTCCTAGGTTCCCGCTGACTCCTCCCAAGATACCCCTGTTCTGTGTGGCTGGCCGGATTTTGCCTGTGAGGACGCTGAGGTCCCGGATGGTTAAGTGGCGTGTCCGGGTCACTCAGCTGGGGGTGGAGGCGCTGTGGTTTGAACTCTGGCCCGCGGAGCCCCTTGCCGATCCCACGCCCCTGAAAGCTTACGGCAGCCCACTAAGCAGATCAGGAACTGGGCCCCGGATCAGGGCCAGCAGCTTGGCCCAGGCCACACAGCCTGGTGTTGGGGTCAGAGGCGTGGTTAGGACCCTGTGCTTCGGAGGCATCAGACCTGACCTTGAGCCCCCAGTGGTGCAGGTGCAGAGGCCACGAGGCTCCCAGGCCGGTGTGGCTCCACCTTACAGAGCTCACGGCTGGGGATGAGGTTGGGGGGGGGGGGGCAACGGGCAACAGGAGCGGGAGGGGCCTCAGGAGGCTCTGGGGGCACAGGCGTTCCAGGCAGTAGGGGGAGTGTGGCAGAGGCTCTGCGGTCAGGACCCTCGAGAGGACTGTAGGGCCGGCTGGATGAGGGATAGCTTTGCCTTGACTTGCTGTGGGGCAACCCCCCTGGGCGGGGCAGGGTCTGCGGAGGGAGTTCTTCAGATCCCAGTGCGCCTCCTCAGGGAGGCCCTCCCAGATCTCCCAGCTCCCTGCACTACCTTCTCTTTACTGGCTTTGTTCTTTTGCTGCCCTCCCACCCCCTGGCAGCTTGGTGGTTCTTTGCTTTCCCCACTGGCAGTCCCGTGAGGGCAGGGCCTCGGATGGCCCTGCAGGGCTGCAGCTGAATGACCAGATGAATGATTTTTAAAGGGACCACTCTGGCCCCTTTGAGCCTTAGTTTCATCATCTGTGAAGTGGACGCGTTGAGACCCAGCCCCCCTCACATCAGGTCCCCCGGGACAAAATGAGACCAGCGCGCAGGTGCTCGGAGAACTCCAATCCCCCTCCCCACACAGACCGGGGCTCTAGAAGCAGCAGCCACCCTCCTCCCCCCTGCTTTTGCCAAGGCTCAGAGAGGGGCGGTGACTTGCCCATGGCCACACCGTGGGGAAGCCCCTGGAGGGGTGGGGGTGGCACCCTGAGCGGCCCTCTGGCTGGGAATGACCAAACGTGGCAGGAGAATCTGGGAGCCCATGGGCAGGTCCATCCGCCGGCCAGAGGGCTGTGAGCTGCCACCACCGTCCCGCCGTCCCTCCATCCCCAGTCTTGCCGAGGTCGCACAGCTGCTCCTTGTCTGTCCCGCCCGGCACCCTGGCCACCGGCCAGTTCCCAACCCGCCTGCCCCCCTCGGGACCCTGTTCCTGCTGCCCTTCTCCCAGGCTGCTCACCACCAGCTGGAGCCAGGCAGGGGCAGTGCCAGCTCCGAGGTTCATGCTAGGGGCTGGGTGGGCCAGCTGTCCCGGGCCTCAGTTTCCCCACTGCTGAAAGAGTGGGCAAAGGGCCAGGGCTGGAACATAGAGCCTGAGCTGTGGGGTGGCACAGCTAGGAGCCTGTCCACACGAATCCCTCAACCCCTGGCCCTGCCCCAGCCTGGGGGACAGTGATGGCCAAGATCCCAAAGGTGGTCAAGCACCCAATCCCTTCCTTACCCTGGCTTCTGGGGCCACCCTAGTGCCTTGACAGGTGGGAAAATCACGGCACGTCTTTGGGCACCTTGCAGGTGATCAGTGAGAATGCTGAATGAATGAATGAATGAGTGAGTGAATGAAAGAATGAATGAAATCCAGGGGAAGGGGGGGTGGGAGCAGCACGGGTGGGGCTCTGGGGTTAGGAGGGATGCTCCCACAAGCCCCAGGGAGCCCTCCCTTCCCCTTTCTTTGCCCAGCCTGGCCAGCTGTGACCATCCCCTCGCCCTCAGGGTCTCTGTTTTCCCACCTGTACAATGGGTCCCGGCAGGGTGGGACCTCAAAGCCCTTTCAGGCTCTGAACTCAACCCTCCCCGGGTGTGGGAGCAGTTTCTCAGTCCCTCGGCCCCTGTGCTGCCTGCCTGGCTGGGGAGTGAGGACATCCAGGCACTGTCCAGCTCCCGGAGGCTGGGGACAGCTCTTGGGGGACTCACCGTACCTTCGCCTACTCTGGCGGCTTGAGGCAGAGCCGGCACAGCCTAAGACTGGACGACCTCCCGGGGCAGCTCTGTGGGCCACTCAGTCCGGCAGCCCGACCCGCCTTCCTGGGGCCTGACGTCAGGCCCGAGCTGGGGCTCCTTTTGGGCAAAGGCGGAGGGGTGGGGGCGGGGTGGGGGCGGGCTCCTTCCCTGGCTGGCCAGCCCCCTGGAGGAGCCTGATTCCAGGGCCCCAGGGGAGGGAGCCTAGGGGCAGCAGAGTTTGCAGCTCAGCCCTGGCCAGACAGAGGAGGAAACTGAGGCACAGAGGGGCGGAGCCAAAGCTGCACCACCCAGGTGGGGGGGGTGAAGTGTGGAGAGGGAGGGTGGCACTGGCCCTGGCTCTCTGTCCCCCTAGCGCCTTGTCTGGGGGAGGCTGCAGGGCCCCTGAGAGCATGGCTTGCGCTCATGCATGCTGTGGGAGGTCGGAGCAGTACGAGGGGATCCAGGGACAAATGCGTGGTGGCTACGTGTGCCCACAGTGGCTCTTTGGGTCCCTAGCTGCTATGTGGGTTTTCTGTGTTTCGCATGTTCCGAGCCTGGGGATGTCTGTGTGTCTGTGTGTGCCCGTGACCTAGAGCCTGCATATTCGGTGTCTGGGCCTCCGTTTGTGCCCCCTCACGAGTGTCCCTGGGGCACACGCAGGCCTGAGTGTGTCTGTGGGGTCAGCACCAGCCTGGGGCCCATCCGGGACCTGGTGTGACCTCTGTGAGTGCTAGTGACTCCGGGGACACGTGGGGCTGGCTGCATGGGAGAGACCTGGATGTGACCAGGGTCGGTGGGATGGGGCAGGGGCCGTAAATCTAGGTCGCCGGGCCTGATCTGGGAGCGCTGGCTGGGAGGGACATCCCTCTCTAGACAGCCTGCCCAGGGTGGTGGCTTGTGGGCAGCCTGGGCCAGTCCGGGTTTCGGGAGGGTGGCTGCGGTCGGGGGCAGGGAGGGCTCAGGGTCAGGTCTTTGCTATCTGCTCTGCCGGAGTGCCCTCTCTGGTCTCCTGCCCCTGAGGTGCTCCTCACTCCTGCGGTGGAATCACCCAGCACCCTCCACTACGCCCTGCTGAGCTGGACCACGCTGGGCACAGAGAACAGGGACACTGCCCAAGATGAGGCCCCTGGCCCCTGAGGTCTCAGTCTGGTGAGGGACACCGTTGCAACCAACAGCCTGCTGGGGAGGGACAACACAGGAGGTGGGCCCAGCCTGGCTGGGCAGACGGAGGGCGGAAGGAGGGGAGGCCGTCTGGGCTGTGGGAACTGCATGTTGGGTCCTCAGTGGAGGGAAGGGATAAGCAGTGAAGTTGGAGTGAACGGAACCCCCCACACTGGGTCTTAGCTACCCTGAGGGAACCAGAGTGGTAGACTTGACCCTGAGGGCAGTGGGGAGCCATTGAAGATTCTGGGGGAGGGTGGTCCCTGGAGCAGCTTCCCGGCTAATACAGGGCTGAGCCCACAGGCTACCATTGATTGTCTCCTTAGAATATTGTGCTGTCTGTCTCAGAAGGGGAAACCGAGACCCAGGAATGTGATGGTGTCTTTGGGCCACCGCGGCCCTGCCCCCGGCGGGCACCGGCTCCAGGCTGGCAAGGCAGGGCACCAGGATCTTGCTGAGGGAGTGTCGACTCTGTTGTTTCTGTACAGGGCAGCCTGGAGGCGGCCAGGATGTGGGCGGGGGCCAGAGGGCCGAGCCAGGGGAGGCTCAAATTTTATGAGCTGGAGACTGCGGCTGAGTCACGGGCAGGGCCCGCCAGGCACACACAGGCTGGTTCCCAAAGAAATCTTGGGGAGATCCTCTAGGACAAACACATGCCGGTGGACTGCCTGGGGAGCGGGGTGACAGCCTGGGGCGGCTTCCGGAACCCCTCTCCTCTCTGTAGGACCCAGAGGGTCCTGGGGGTGGTGGGGGGTGCTGGAGCCCACGAGCCTCGGGGTGACCCTCCCCTTGCCCGCAACAGAGACAATTTTGCCCTGTCACCTCCACAGGCTGGGTCAGGCCCTGCTGTCCGTGGCTGGGACCCAGCCTGCTGGAGAGCCCTCTGCGAGCCCGCAGAAGCCCCTCACTCTCTCAGCAGGAGCTGTGCAGTTCCGGGGCTCCGTCCCCAGGACTCATAGTGACCCTCGCAGTGCACAGCTTGCCCTGTCACTACTGGAGTCTGCCCTTCGGAGGGATTCAGCCACAAATAGCAACTGAGCAGCCGAGTAGGGGCGGAGGGGGAGGCAGGGGATGCTTGGTGACAGCCGGGCAGGTCCTGTCACTGTCCTGGTGCCTGCGACTCCAGACCTCATTCATCCTGCCGTGCGGTCCTTGTCTTGGTGCCACTCGAGGATGTAAACAGTGCTGGGGCCCTGGCCACGTGTCCCTTCTGGGCTCTGGAGCCCCTGGCAGGGACCGGTCACCCATGGGGAGGGCCAGGTGGGTGTGGCCTTTTTATTTCTCTGGGGAAGGTGACCTCGAGTGTCCGAGGTGGGGGCCTTGGGAGGTTAGGAACATGGGGGCCCTTGGGCAGCCCTGGATTCAAGCCTGGCCGGACTGCGTGCATATGCGCTTTGGCCCTCAGTGTCTGCCCAGAAAGTGGGGACACCATGGCCCAGGAAAGGCCCCAGGCCAGGTCCCCCTTGTCCCAGGAAGCACCTCGTCCGGCTCTGCCACAGGGATACTCACCCCCAGCAGGTGCGGGGAAACAGTCCGGGGGTGGGGACTCCCCCTAAGCCCGCGGTTTCAGCCCACGGAGCAGGAGAGCTGGAGACACAGGGCCCTCTGGAGGGAAATGAGGCTCAGGTGGGGCGGAGTTCTCGAAGAGAGCCAGGACGGGGTGGGCTGGGAGACGCTCTGGGAAGGATGGGGCTGGTTTGGGCTGCACAACTAGATCTCGGCCACGACCCCCTTGTGGAGCAGCGTCTGGGGCACTTAGCAAGGGCCGAGTGCATAGTTCTCTTGGGAATGCACGCTCCAAAGCTCTGGGAGCATCCCAGGGTGATGACAGGGACCACCACCCCTGGGCTTTACCCCCCAATTCCCTGGACCACTCTCCATGTCCCATTTGTCATCCAGGAGCCCCTCAGCGCTCATCTTGTCCCACCTTTCATTTTTACAGGTGGAGAAATTGAAGTTCAGAGAGGGATAGAAACTGCCCAATGCCACACAGCAAACAGGTCACTGCAGATCCTGGTGGCAACTGGGCCTGGGCTTCCAGGCTCCCCTCAGCAGCCACATGGCAGCCCTGACTCTTGGGCCCATAGGCCACCCGGGAGACCAGGCAGTGTTGTTCAACCTCTCATTAAACTCAGTGTCTGGGACCATGAGAACAGCCATCCTCGTGGGTTCAGTGAGACTGTGGCCCTGGTTCTTGGTGGGCCTAGGGTGGGACGCAGGGTGGGCTTTTGGTGCCGGCAGGGGTCCTGAGGCCCTGCGGAACAAAGGGGAGGGCCCCTTGAGGAGTGACAAGGAGGTACAGAGATGCTGGGCTTGGCTATGAGAAGGCTGAGGTGGAGACCCAGGTCTCTGAGGAGTGGGTCCAATCCAGGAGGGCCTGCTGGAGGAGTCTCACCCCGCCCCTGCTGGGCACGTACACAGCAGCTGGCCCTGCTCCAGACCCTGTATGTTTGCACACGCGTGCATGACACACACATGTGCACACACAGGTGTGCATGCACGCCACTGTCCGGCCTTATGGTTAACATCGAGTCCTCCTGGGGGTGCATGCTAGCTGGCCCCTCCTGTGGACCCAGCCGGGCCATGGCGTTGGGTGGAGGAGACACTTGGAAACAAGAGGAGATGGCTCGGGTGACATTGAGTCTTCCCTGGGCCAGACCTCCTAACCTGGCTTGCCCAAGGGGCGGGAGCTCCTCATTGGCCCCACAGACCATCCCAGGATTCACCCTGGCTCTGCCTGGCATGACAGCAGAGCCCACCGAGTCGGCCCTACCTTTTACAGGTGAGCAAACCAAGTCCAGGAGCGGGGCTCTGCTTTCCAAATTCAGAAGCTGCTTCAGCCCCCTCTGAGCCTCCCCATAGTCTGGGCAGGTGCTCCCCCTGTGTGTCCCCATGCCCCCCTTGGCCTGGCCCCTCACCTGTTGCTAGCCAGTTGGGGTGGGGGTGCGTATTGATGGTTCCTGGGCCCAGAGAGCCCATCCAGGACCAGCTTGGAGATGTTGGGAGAACGGCCGGTTTCCCCTGGGGCAGAGAGGACGATGGGATGTGGCTACCAGTTTGGGGGCTTCCCGTGTGCCCCACTCCAGGTTTGTGCCTGGACCAGCTCAATTCATCTGCCCCATCCCTGCAGGTGGAGGAGGCTGAGCCCCCCACCTCCCCTGGGTTCACACAGCGCTCCCAAGGGCTCAGGATGGGGACTGGGAGCTCTCGGGCCGGAGGTGGGTGCTCCCACCACCTGGGACCTTCTACACCCGGGCTTGAGGAGGGGGCAGGACCGGTGCAGGGGCTACTGGGGCCATGTGGGCTCTAGGGACAGGTGAAAGGAGGCCTAAGCCCCAGTCCCTCCCCACAGCATCCTGGGGTCTGGGGACATGGTGGGAGGGCGCTGCTCATCCCCCAGTAAGTCCTGGGCGCTGCGAGAGGCAGTGCCAGTCGTGACCCCGCTCAGCTGACCCCCTGCAGGGGCATGACCTGTGGTTTGGAAACAGAGGTCCTAGGGTCGGTCACGTGGCAGCAGTGGCCGAGACACAGCAGTGGGGCTGTTTATCGAGCGGTTGCCGTGTGCAGGGCACTTCAGGTGTCCTCCAAACTACCCTTGGTGGGGCGCCCTTGTCCCCACCCTTGTTTGCCGGAGAGGACCCGTGAAGTCCCCTGCCCAAGGTCACAAGCTTGGAGGGGGTTGGCCTAGGCCAGGCCTGCAGAGCCTTCGCTCAGAAGCTTCAGGAACCCACTCTGGGCACGGTGTTGAAGGCACTACCCCCACGGCAGACAGCGCCCGGTCTGAGGGGTCTTGCAGGTCCAGGCCCCTGTCCTCGGACAGCTGGATGCGCAGGTGCTGGAGGCTGAGAGCCAGGCTCCCCAGCTGCCCAGAGCCGGGCTGGGCGGGGCGGTGGCTTCCTCAGCAGAGCCAGACCGGCCCACCCAGGCCATGAGCTGGCCACGTCCCCTGCAGGGCCTCGGGACCTGCTTTCTATTTCAGCCCTTCCTGGCCTCTGGACGGCCCCGTGGGACCGGAACTGCTGCGTCTGTGTGTGTCTGTCTGTTCAGCAGGCCTTGGCGGCACGGCCCTGGACGCCCAGGGAGTCTAACCGACCTTAACTGCCTTGCTGAGGCTTCTGTGGGAGCAGGGACAGGGATGGGCGGTGTGCAAGCAGGGACGCTGCCACAGCAGCCATGGTTCTCATACAGCCCTGTCCACCTTCCCTCCCAGGAGGTAGTGAGCTCCCCGTCACCGTGAGTGACCAAAACAGAGCCCAGATGGGCACAGCCCAGAGCTGCTGCATGGGAATTGGTACTGGGTGGGCAGGAGGACTCATGACCTCTTAGGTGTGGGGACACAGAGACCCCAGGCTCTAAATGGCACTGGTTCTCAGATTCTGTGACTCCAACCTTCTAAGATCCTGGGGCCTGGGCCCCCGGCTCCACTCCCAACTGCAGACAGAAAATCAGACCCTGGGGCATTTCCTCACTCCCTGGGGAGGCCAAGTCCCTTCTGACCTCCACACATTTACCCCTACTGTTCTCCACCTTGAATGCCCTCCCACTTCTTTCTAGATCCAAGTCCACCCTTGCTTCAAGGCCGCCTCTTCCCTGAAGCCCTGCCTGCTGACTTCTCTCGGCCAATATCCTGAGGGCGGTACGGGCCTGCATCGCTTGCCAAGTCTGTTCCCAACTGGATGTTCAACTCCTCCCACGCAGGGCCAGAATTTTACTTGTTTCTCCCTCTCTGACACTCAGCGCTTGCGTGGGTATACAGTAGGAGCTCAATAAATGCAATTGCTCATTCATTTAAAAAATGGGCAAGTAGGGCTGGGCTTTAGGCTACCATGGCCCCATCATGGGCACTTGGGCCTCTCTCTTGCCTTTACAGAATTCCCCAGAGAGCCTTCCTGGGGGGGGGGGGTTGAGCAGGAAGTTCTTCCTAGCGTCTAACCACATTCTCTCCTGCTGCAGCTTTGTCTTATCTTGCTGGGTTTTAGGGCTGCTCCTCCTGCCGTTGCTTCTGAAGTGCCAGGCAGCCCCCTCTTGGTTGGGTGGGGTGGGACGCCTGGTCAATCTTGCCCTCCTCGTTATTGGTGGAACAAAGGCTCAGAGAGGGCAGGGACCTGAGGCCACCCAGCTAACGGGTGGCGGAGTCAGAATTTGAATCAGGCACTGGGCAGACGTGGGCCCCCATGTCTCTGCACGGAGCCCCTCCTGCAGCTGAAGAGGCACGGGGGGTGGCAGGAGCCCAGGTGGACCCCTGCCTCCTCCACACGGCCCACTGCCCAGCAGGTGGGAATGGGCAGGGATGCTATTTCTGTTGGCCAGAATGGTGGCTTTCCGGAAAGCTGGTGCCAATTCTCCGGGTCGGCTGGCGTGGAGTGTCAGGCAGCGGGCAGGCACCAGCCAACGGGCAGCCTGGGCTGAGGTGCAGGCCGGATCCCATTGCCCCCGCAGCCACCCACCCCTCCCCGGGATTCTGAATCCAAACTGCTGTGAGATGGGTAAGTGTGCCGGTCCATCGGACACGAAGCCTCTGTGACATCCGCAGACTGGAGCCAGCCTGAGGGTATTTGGAAACTTCAGGATTCCCACTCAGTGTGATCCCGATACGTCCCACAGCGGGATGGTCAGTGTGCTTGGTGGAGGGGGCTCTCCAGCGCGTGGGGGTGTTCGGCTCATACAGTGTGTACATTTACTGTCTTTGGAAAATCTGAACCCCAGAAATGCATGAGCCCCGGGAGGCTCACTGAAGCAGCTGGGCTCTGGTTGTCTCCTGCACGTTAGAGAGATGCGACCTGCCATTGGGAAGGCCCATCCTGGGAGTTGGGATGTCTGCTCCCCACCACACCAGGATCCGCAGCCTTGCTGATGGGGTGCTGGGTGGGGTCCTTCACCACGAAGGAAGTACCTGCCCCCCAAATCATTTGTTCTGTTGAGCCGTTTTCCTAGAGGCCTCCTGGGAGGTTGGCCGCCCCACCCCTGCCAGGCATCAGCCTCTGTCAGTGATGGGGACAGGGCCTCTCCACCCCGGCCCCAGGCCCTTGCTTAGGAGAGGCTGCCCTCTCTCTCCTGTGGCCCCTCCAAGGCCCTTGTCAGGTCCTCAGAAGCTTTGGTGAGAGGGCTCCAGGGCCAGACTCAGAGTCCAACACCTGGACTCAGGTCCCACTTTGGCAACTGGCCAGCTGTGGGAGCCAGGGCTGGGGCTTCAAGGCCTGGGACCTCAGCTTGCTCACTGGGCCTAGGGAGTGACAATCCCTCAGCCCTGCCAAACTCATGGGGCCGTGGGTGGGGGGTCAGGTGGGGAGGGGTCAGGGCTCAGAGTGGGACCAGGATCAAGGCTCAGTGATGCCCAGGGTCAGAGCTCAGTGTAACCAGGATCAGATTCAGTCTGTGAAGAGGATCAAGGCTCAGCGTGTGACTAGGGCTCATTCGCTGGTGGGAATCAGCAGTCAGGGTACCCAGCCTGGGCACGCGCCACCCTACCATCAGACCCTGGCACCTTTTAAGAAGGGATCTCACACATCACAGCTGGCCCCATGACCTCTGGGTCCTGCCCTGACTCTGCCCCGGGGAGGCTTCTCTTCCTGGTGGGGAATAGGGAGGTGCTAGAGGTCCTACCTGAGGCCCTGCCCAAGCTGTCTTCTTTCTTCCCGTGATGCTGCTGGCGCCTGGGATCGGCCTGTGGAGGGCCTGCCGGAGGACGGAGGCCAGCCCCGGACGGTGGTCAGGTGGGCAGAAGGGCTGGAGAGGGTTGAAGCCTGGGGCAGCGTGAGAGACAGGGTGGGGCCAGGTCCTGTTTGCAGGCTGTCTGGAGGGCTGCCCATGGTCAAGGGTGCCTTTTCACGGCCAGCAATCTGGTTCCCCTCCCTACCTGGGTGACTGGGGCTAGTCAGTGGGGGGAATGAGGATTGGGCTGCTGGAGCGGACTTGGGCTCTGGCCCCTCCCCATCCACTTTCCAGAAATGAGCCTCGAGTCCTGTCCATGGGGTGCCCCCCCCAAGTCCCTGCCCTCCAGGCCCTTCTCTGGGGGAGGGGGTGGGCACGGAGGCCTTGGATCTGGCCGGGAGATTGGTCAGCGGATGCATGGACTCTAGTGGGCGTGGTGGCGATGGTGACAGTGGGGGTGGTGATGGGGAGGGTGGCTCCAGCACAGCCCCCCGATGCCACCGCCCCCCCCCCCAGCGCCCCGCAGTGCCGGGGCTGCTAACAGGGCAGAGCCTGTGCTGCCAACCAGCGGTGGGGGGGAGGGGGAGGGAGGGGAAGCCCCAGGGGTGGCTGGAAGGAGCATGGGGGAGTGATGGTCACCCCCAGGCAGGGCTGGGACCTGGCCTGATTCAGGAACAGCTCTTCTTGGCTGACTTAGGACAGGAGGCCCCAGAAGACAGGCCCTCAGAGACCCCGCATCAGTGCTTGGGTATTGGAACTGACTCTTCACCCCGTCCCAAGTGGGCAGGGGACCCCACAGCCCCCAAAGCTCGGACATCAGAGTGTTTTGTCTGAAGAAATTGCCCTGCGGACCCCACTGCGGGAAACAGAAAAGGGACTGCCTTGGAGGCCCTGGGGGAGGGGACCAGAGCCCCACATAATCCCTTCCCAGCCTCCCCACACCCACCAGTCAGCCGGCTGCAGCCCGTGGGACTGTGGCCTGTCCCTCCTGGGGAGACCCCGCTGGTGAGGTGGGCGAGGGAGGAGTAGGACTCAGCAGGAGTCACAGCTGATGGCCAGCTCTGGGGGTGGGGGGCTCCTGTCCTCTGAGGCAGGGAGAAAGGTGGGGGGGGGGTGGGCTCAAGGAGGTGTCCTGTCTAGAAGCAGATGGCGTCTGGGAAAGGGGCAGGCTGGGCATGGCATGGGCAGGGAGGTGGGGTGCCTCTCTTAGACCACAGAAAGGACCCCTGGGTCCTGGCCACTGGCCGGCCTCTGCCTGGATCTGTATGTGTGGGCAGGTGGGCCATCAGGTAATTAAAAAACATTCTCCCCAGGAGGAAGTTCTTAGAACCTTCCATTCTTTCAGCTAGGAGGCCTGTCCAGCATCCTCTCATTCAGGGGTCTGGATCTGGGGTCTTGGGTGGTTTCAGTGGCTCTGTGACCCCCCAGAATTTGTGCGTGAGATTGTGTTTGTGTCGTGAGGGTCTGCCAGGGCCTTCAAGGATCTGAGACCCTGTATAGGTTAGAGGCATGGTGCGGTCCTGTCCCCTCCCTGCGGATGGTCAGGCAGCCTCTGCTGTCATACAGAGTTGGGGGCTCAGTGGCCCCTTCTCCAGGTGCCTCTCTGCCCCCATTCCCTGGGCCCTCCTTCTGGGGCCAATTTCTCTTTCTAGCCTGGTCCCTGGAGGCTGGAGAGACTGGGATGGAGCCTCAGGTGAGGTGATGGGGATATTTTAGGATGACAGATTCCGATTCAAATCCTGGCCCTGCTGTCTCCTATCTGCTGCGAGTCACTCAGCCTCCCCGTGCCTCCCTTTCCCTTCATCTGTATGACGTGGACTGTGCTTGGTGCCGCAGTGAGGAGTAAATGAGAAAACAGGTGTTTCAGGGTCCAGCTCACGGCCGTGGGGGGTCGAATGCATAGGCGTGTATCAGCATCACCTGGGAAGTTGATCAGCTACACATGCGTAGACCCCGGAGAGGCAGATTCAAACGGTCTGGGTAAGAGCCTAGGAACCAGCATTTAACCAAACCTCCCCAGTGATTCTGTAGCCGGGGGTGACTGTCACTGGGCTGACCTTGGTTCCTGCCAGCACACTGGGATGCTGGTCAGAGTGGACACCGGCTTATCAGCCTGCGGAGATCCCAGTCTCCAACCTAGAACCTGGCTGATGCTTAGTCCCTGCCTGACATTAGTCTCAGCTGGGCGTCATCTCTGTCTCTCCATCCTCCGTCCCTCCATCCTCCGTCCCTCCATCCTCCGTCCCTCCAACCTCCCATCCTCCCATCCTCCCATCTTCAAAACAAATGGACTTTACTTTGTCCGAGGCCTTGTAGATAATTATTTTTCCCCTCTGTAAATCAAATCCTGTTTAAATCCTGCTTCGGTCCATCCAGCCAGAGCCCCCCCTGCCCGCGGCCTGCACCTCATCTCCGGCAAGCGGCTTTGTTTAAGGCCGGCTGACACTTCTCCCGTTGCCTCCATGTGTTTACAGTGTCAGCGGAAACTCCAGGTGTGGGAGGGAGGCCTCTGAGTTTATTCTGACCAGAGAGAGTGTGGGGACCGCGGGGGGGATTTCAGGCCTCCTTTCTGCACGGGGTCTCAGGAGGCACTGTCCCCAGCCCTGACAGTGTCCGCATTTCATAGGTGAGACCCCAGATTATTTCCTTGGTGGCTCAGAGGGGACCCTGCAGGCCAGAGACAGGCCTGAGATGTGGCCCCAGCTTCCAGGTGGGCTCCCCCCGCCCCCAGAGGAGGAGCCCAGGAAGGCTTCTCGGAGGAGGTGACATCGGAATCGGTTGTCTGTGAAGACTGAGGAGGAAGAAACCAGTCGGTGGTGGAGAGAAAGGCATCACCAGCAGGGGACAGCCTGGGCAGTGCTGTCCAGGGAGGGGTGTGGCCGGAGTGCAGGCAGTGTGGGAGGCGAGGGAGGTTCTGGGTGGCTACCTGGGTGAGAATACTGGCTCTACCACTTAACTGCTGTGTGGCCTTGGGCACATCACCTAACTTCTCTGGGTGTCCGTTTCCTCGCCTGTAGAGTAAGGACTTCTCAGGGTCATTGTAAAGAGGGAATCATGTAGGAGCACAGGTGGGAGCTGTGCTCAAGAATTTGGACCCTACCCTGCAGGCATAGAGAGCCATGGCAGGTGACTGGACAGGACCACAGGCGGACAGATTCCCGGGGCTCTTCCTGGTTTCCAGAGAGCGCTGAGCTTCCAGGCTCTTTTTTGCAGGGCTGGGTTGGGGGATTTACCCCACCACTCTCTGACCAATCAGAGACCACCCCCGCCCCCCCCCAAGCCAGTGTTGGTTCCCAGGTGGGCAAGTCTAGCCTGATTTAGGCCAGGTAGACTCTACCAGAGGCAGCCTGTGGGTTCTGTGCTTTCTCCCATCCCTACATAACCAGGCAGCCTTTTTGTGACCATGAGGGAAACCCATCGAGAATGAGGGTGTAGAATCTCAGAGAAGCACAACCTGAGTCCAGATGGTTCTGTGCCTGGAGCCCACCCTCCCTTTGTGCTTCCTGATGTGTGAGATCATAACTTCCCTCCCAGGAAGCCAGTGTGGTCCTGGTTTCTTTTCCTTGTTCCTGGAAGTGCCCATTCCCCACATGGCCTGGAGCATCTTCCCGGAGCTTAAATCCAACTGTGCCAGTCCCTGCTTGAGGCTGCTAGGGGCTCCCAGCCCTTTACAAGGACAACCTTTGTTTCCTGGAGGTCTGGTGGCCCCATGGGTGCAGGGGGTCTTCCACTGTGGGCTTGGGTCCACCCACACTGGCTCCTTGACTGTCCCTGAACTCCCTGGGCACACATCCGCCCTGGGGGCCTTGCTCTGGCTGCTCCCTTAGCTGGGACGCTCAGGCCACCCTGTCTTGCCCGTGGCCCCGCCGAGAGCCCTGCTCACACGTCATCTGTGTGGGGTGGTGAGCGCTCAGGACAGCCAGGGACACGCTGCACCCACACGGCCCTGACTCTCGGTGGCCTGAACGGTGAATCCGTGTTTCTCGATCCAAACTGCTGTGAGATGGGAAAGTGTGCCGGGAAAGTGTGTCTATTGCACGTTGGGGAGGAGTGCGAGTGGGGGTGCTTGCTTCCTGTTGTCCTGGGCACCCCAAGTGACAAAGCCTCGGCCACCACATGAAGCTGCTATGCCTCAACACGAGGTGTCAGGTCACTGCTGTGGGGGAGACGGCCTGGAGGTGCCCTGCGGCTTCCGCTCGGTTCCAAGGGCTGATGTCCGGGGCATAGCCACGCCTAGTGTCAGGGGTGGGATGGTGACCGAGAACCTGGGAGGGAGGAGTCACACACAGTGGCACGACCAGGGGCTCCCAGGCCGTCCGCCACCCTGCCCACATCATCGCCCTGTTTTTGTTCAGGAGAAACTTACGTCCATCAAACGACCCTTTATACCGCGGTGCGCTCATCCGCTCTGTGTCGGTGGAGCCGCCTGTCCTGCTGCTGCACGTGAACGCCGGCCTGGGAGAGCCGCCCCCGTGTCTGACTGCTCGGATCAGCAGCCTGCTTGCCAGGCGGGCCCTGCCCCCCACGTCCCAGCTGCGGCCGCCTGCCCTGGACGGACGTGTGGCCTTGGTGTCTCCTCCCCTCGGTGGTGGACCCCAGGTGGCTTCGGCCGTGGGCGGTCGTGAGCCGGGCTGCCTGGCACGCGCGTGGGCAGGGTTGGTTGGCATCCTGCTTTCAGGCTTTGGGGCACACGCCTACCCCTGGGCGCCTCCCTGCTGAGCTCTGTCACCCGCCGGTCTGTCACCTGTGACCCTCGCCTCCCTTCCTCTGGCCCCCTCCCCCCCCCACCTGAGCAGGTCATCCCCTCACGTCCTCACGAGAAGAGCCAGGACCGACCACCGGCCCTTCCCATTTATACTCGTGATCGGGCTTAGTCTCTTTCTGCGCCTGCATGTAAGTCAGGCCAAGGCCCCCAGTGCAGCCGGAGCCCCTGGGTGGTGCCGAACCCCGACTGTGCTGTGCTTCCTCCTGTACGTACGTTCCTGCGAGAAGGTCTAATTAAAGGGGCTCCTGTACACGGATTGGGGGGCTCCTGTACACTGATTAGGGGGCTCCTGTACACGGATTGGGGAGCTCCTGTACACTGATGGGGGGTCTTGTACACGGTTATTCTCTGCAGCTGGTTGTTCCTGAAGTCTATTTCCCCCACAGAGAACTGGGGGTGTAAACAATCAGGGGGTGTCAGATGATGAGGTGTGTTTTGTATGGAGGGACCTGACACCGCTGCCCTCAGTTATGCTCACCGAGCTCCCTGGCATCTTCCTGTCACGGTCCCCTTCCTGATCCAGGGAGGGGGACTGGCACAGGCCAGGCACACAGTAGGTGCTCAACTGAAGCTCATGGAATCGTGAATAAATTCAGAGCAATAACCTGGGCTTCCCTGGGGTGTTCTGTTTGCAAAGAGAAATCTGCTGCTAAAGAATTTTACAAGTGTGATGTGTACCACAGCGTGCTGCTCCGTTCCAAACACTCCCGGGGCCCAGGTGGGGGGGCTGTCTACCCCGGGGGGGCCCTCCCCCTGGGCCTGGAGCCAGGTGAGGGCGCCCACTGTAAAATGCTGTGTTTCGGCAGAGGCGAGGTGGGGCTGGGCAGCACCTGGTCCCTCCTCTTCCCTGTAAACCGATTCTGAAGAACATTCTCCAAGAGCAGTTTTGAAGCTGCAGTGCTCAGGGCAGTAGGCTGGCCTCGTCTCCAGCGGGGGCACCCCTGAAGCTGGAGGAGCCCCCAATAGGGCTTGCTTACCTCCAAGAACAGGGTGCTCACCACCTTGCCAAGAGTGGGGTCCACTCTTGACTGTTCTTCTCTAAGTCCTGGGGAAATGTGGGAGCCCCACCCCCACTGTTCTTCGCTAAGTCCTGGGGAAATGTGGGAGCCCCACCCCCACTGTTCTTCGCTAAGTCCTAGGGAAATGTGGGAGCCCCACCCCCACTGTTCTTTGCTAAGTCCTGGGGATATGTGGGAGCCCCCACCCCCACATCCCATCCTGAGCTCACTTGGGTCTTCGCTCTCCTGGGCCATTGCCCTACCTTGGTTCCCCCTCCCCCATGGGGTGCCCCCCGAATGTGTCTTCAACACCCAGGCAGGGGATGGCTAAGAGCATCAGTACTGGGGGGTTTGGGTTTGCCCTGGCTCCTCCGTTTCGTTGCTGTTCACTTTGGACACGTTCCTCCCTCTGCTGAAGCTCGGTTTGCTTGGCTGTTAAATGGGGATAAGGAGACACAGCAGGAAACGTGCTTGGCGCAGGGCCTGGCTGAGTTCTCAGTAGCTGCCCGCTGCAACCCTGGAACCACCGCTAAGAAGCCGAGGCCTGAGCCCTTGAAGGACATCCTGTGCGCACAGAGTGAAGCCTGCACACGTCTGCATGGTGTCCGAGGCCCTCTGCTGTCCAGGCACAACGACTCAGTGCTCGCCCCGATTCTGGTGGCACCAGGCTGCCTACATGCCCCCAATGTGCCATGTGTTTCTGCACCTCTAGCTTCGTATGCACCGTTCCCCTGTCTGGGCTGCCCTGCCCGCCTTGGGGGCCTGCAGTATCCTGCAAGCCCCATGCTAATGTCACCCAGACCCCGAGTGTCGGCCTGCCCTGGAGGGCAGGGCCCATGGCTTACCTGCAGAACCTGCAGACGGGGACCTGGAGGGCTGGGGCCACTCGGGGTGTGTGCCCAGTGGACGGTGGGCACTCTTCCAGGCCAGGGAGCTGTAACCAATGTCCTTGTGGGCTCTCCTGGTAAGTGGTAGTGCAGGGTGCAAACTCATGAGCTCGTGTTTGCTCGTAGAATATTTGGACACTCCCGTGACAGGGAACTCACTACATCGTTAGGTCACATCTGCAGCCATGGCAGCTTCCTGGGAATGAAGGCTCGGCCTCCCTACAAAGTCTACTGTGCAGGGGGGGGGTAGGGGGTCAGCAACCCAAGGCGGTGTGAGGTGGTGGGTGTGATAAGTCGTGGGTTCCCCACCTCTGCAGAGGGACCACCGCAAGCTGGTGCTCCGGCAAGCCATGCTGCCCCCTGGTGGCCACCGCCTGCCAAAGCTTTCTGAGGTCTCTGCATCTTGGGGCGGGGGGGAAAGGGGTGCGCGCCTCTCCTCGGGACCCTGAACGTCTGCCTCTGGGGATGCAGCGGACCCGGGACCTGGGCAGTGAGTGGACCAGAGATCCCGAGGAGACAGACACACACACACAAATGTGGAGGATGGTGTCTTCTGGCTTGGGGAGGCCTGACGGTGGCCTCTGCAGTCCCGGGGCTCATGCAGTCCCTGTCCCATGGATAGAGGTGGTCAGGGACCCCCAGTCCCATCTGAGTTCCCTGGCCTGGACCCACTGTTGCCAGGAAGTGTTAATGACCTTCCAGATCTCACACCCGCGCTGCCCGCTCTTCCCACAGACACCACGAGAGGGCGTCCGTGAGGCGTGCTGGAGCCCAGAGAGGCCCATGGCAAGCCTTCCAGCTCCTGCTGCCCCGGGGGGGGG
>NW_024427107.1:78118933-78150237 GCF_017311325.1 Ursus maritimus
GGGGGGGGGCATCGGGAACGCGGGCATTGTGGCTGTCTGGGCCTGTTCACTGGCGGGAGCCCTCGTCAAGGGGGTCCCTCCAGCCTCTGATGGTCTCCTCTGCACCATCCTTGGTGGAGGACGTGGCTTGTGCCAAGTCGGGGATGTGGGCTTGGCCTGCTGCACTAGGGGCCTAGGTATAGAATTGGAAGCCCACCAGGTGCAGCAGCGGGCACAGATGGGCCCAGGCCCTCAGGGTTGGGTGGGGGTCGCACCTGGCTGTGGCTGTCCTCAGGGAGGCCCTCGCATACCCTGGAGCGCTCCTCCTGACTCAATGGGCTGACTCTGCCTGGCGTGCAGCCTCCTCGAAATTCTGATGCCCAGCACACCCCCTTCCCGATTCCCAGACCTGGTGGGCCTCCCCAGGTGCTCCGGGCTGCTGTCACTGGGGAGCTGTCGGGGTGGGCTCCCTGGCTCCAGTCTGCAGCCCCCAGGGCAGTCTGGCTCCAGCACTCACCAAGTGTGGGTCAGAGGCAGGGTTTTAAGACAGCACAGGGCGGAACAGCTGGAACTTCCTGGTCTAGCTGGGGACTCTCCCCCAAGGAGGGACTGCAGCTCACACGGTCCCCTGCCTCCCCTGCCTCCCCTGCAGGGACCTGAGTTCTTCCTGCCCTTGCCCCCTGGTCAGTGGCCCTGCCCTTCCCACACGGACTCGGGGCTGGCCTGCGTGACCGATGGGAGATGGCCACGTGTGACTCCGGAGGCTGGTGACAAGTGCACGGCAGCCACCACCGTGCTCCCTGGGATCGCTCAACCTGGGGAGCCAGCCACGGTGCTGTGAGGACTCCCCCAGCACAGGCAGGGACCGGGCCACTAGCCAGCACGGGGGGCCAGCCAGGATGGCGAGCCAGCCTGAAAGTAGGTCCTCTCACCTCGGGTGGGACTTCCGAAGGTGCAGCCCCAGCGCCCCAGCTGGGACTGCTGCACACGGGAGAGCCTGAGCCAGGACCGCAGGACCGCCCCGCCAAGCTGCTCGGAGCCCATGCACCCCCCAGTGAGAAAGGCCGGTGACGACTGGTGGCTCGGGCTGCCGGGTCTGAGCTGACTTGTTAACCAACGCCTAGCTAATACCCAAAGAAAATTTGTCATCATTTAAGTAACGTGATAGTACGACCGGAAATTGGGAACGAGAGAAACAAACATGGCTCGCGCTGCTCCCTCACTCACAAGCCTGTGCTCCCCGCGTCTGGCTTCCTCTTCCTACTTGGAACACGGCGGCTCCTTCGCTGGCCCTGGCGGCAGAGTCTGCGGTGGGGCCTTGGGGTGCAGGAGTATTGGGGTGATGCCCGGTGGGGAGCGGCCCGGGACAGCCGACACACAGGGGCATTGCGGAGACGTCTCACGGCTTCTGGGGCCTTCTGAGGAGTGTTCCAGATGCCGCCGTGAAGATTCACCCGCAGACCGGAAGCTGGGGTGTGTGCCCACTGGTAAGGCCTGTCCTGGGTGTTCACGCCTTTAGGGCTCGGTGCACCCAGGGGGTCAGGCGCTGTCGGGGTGCACTCAGAATGGGCCACTGTGGCTGAGATGGCAGGGGGCAGAGGGGTGTGACACGGCCACCGGGGCGTCAGCTCCTGAGGCCCTTCTCTTGTTGCACGCATATACCTCGCACCTGCACGGAACTTTTGCTTTCTCCTGCCTTGGCATTAAACCACAAGCTCTTTGAGGATGGCTCTCGAAGGACAGTCATGAGAACGCTTACTGAGGACCTGCTCAGGGCCACACAGAACTAACCTGGCACCGACTAACAAGCCCCGTGCTACCCTCTGAGGCTGGAGCGATCGCTGTGGCCCCACTCTCTGCGTAAGGAAGCCGAGGCAAGCAGAGGTTAAAGCATACAGCCCCTGGCGGAGGCTCACACGTCGAGGCCGAGGCCCGCGGCTCACCTGCGGTCCCTGGGGCTGGCTCTCGGCCCCTCCTTGTGGCCCTGCTGCTTCTGGGGTCAGGCCTGCTGGGCTGGAGGCTGCTTTCTGGAAATCCACTTAGCACTGACCTCATCTTTGTCCTCCTCGGAGCTAATCTGCTAATCCTGCCCGCCCCATGGGCCCCTGTGCAGTCTGGAGCCTCCACGACAGTGCTGCCCCTCCCCAGCAGGGGGGCCTCCTCTCCACTGTGCTTGGCAGGGAGTTGGTGGGGATGGGATCTTTTCCATGCAACATTCCCCGTCCCAGGGAGGACTTTGGAGTCTGGCATTCAGGCCTGGGTTCTGTGTATAACACCCAGTGCACCATGCAATACGTGCCCTCCTTACTACCCATCCCCAGCTTATCCCATTCCCCCACCCTCCTCCCCTCTGAAGTCCTCAGTTTGTTTCTCATAGTCCATAGTCTCTCATGTTTCATTCCCCCTTCTGATTACCCCCCTTTCTTTATCCCTTTCTTCCCCTACCGATCATCCTAGTTCTTATGTTCCATAGATGAGAGAAATCATATGATAGTTGTCTTTCTCTGCTTGACTTATTTCACTTAGCATTATCTCCTCCAGTGCCGTCCATGTTGCAGCAAATGTTGAGAACTTGTTCTTTCTGATAGCTGAGTAATATTCCATTGTATATATGGACCACATCCATTCATCTGTTGAAGGGCATCTCGGCTCCTTCCACGATTTAGCTATTGTGGACAATGCTGCTATGAACATTGGGGTGCATATGGCCCTTCTCTTCACTACGTCTGTATCTTTGGGGTAAACACCCAGTAGTGCAATGGCTGGGTCATAGGGTAGCTCAATTTTTAACTTTTTAAGGGACCTGCACACTGTTTTCCAGAGTGGCTGTACCAACTTGCATTCCCACCAACAATGTAGGACGGATCCCCTTTCTCCACATCCTCTCCAGCAATTGCTGTTTCTTGCCTTGTCAATTTTTGCCATTCTAACTGGCGTTAAGGTGGTATCTTAGTGTGGTTTTGATTTGAATTTCCCTGATGGCTAATGATTTTGAACATTTTTTCATGTGTCTGTTAGCCATTTGTATGTCTTCATTGGAAAGTGTCTGTTCGTATCTTCTGCCCATTTTATAGGCTTGGATTCTGACTCTGCCTGTCCCTTGCTCAGCCATCACCTCTTCAGTCCACGTGTTTTCCTGCATTAAAAGGAGGTCAGTTCTGAGCCAGCCCTTCCCACCATGATCATTCCCCTTCTCTCCAGCCCATCCCACTCACAGCAGCGTGCGGGCCCTGGCCTCCCCGGACCTGGGTGAAAACTCAACTCTGCCTTAACCGAGTTCTATTTTCTCATCTGCACACGGTCCTTCTTCCGCAGGGCATGGTGTGGGCTCACTGGGAGTGTCTAGGCACAAGGCCCGCACTCCAGGAGTGTCTGGGGCCAGAGCCGCAGGATCCCCCGCCTCCCTGCCCGCACTGATGCCAGGCACAGAGAGATGGACAAGACATCTGGGAGCCCATGGGGAGGCCACACCCCTGCTTCACAGCAAAGGGCTCCGGGATAGAAACCTCACTGAGATTTGGGGAGGGGGAGGAGGAAGAGTTTGAAACAAGTCAGGGAGGGGTGCAGGGACCCCTGGCTGGGTCAAGCCAAACATTAGAAACATACTAACAATGAAAATGGACCCAAAAGTCCCATAGTGAAATGGGCAATGGGCTGCCTTGGTGGGTGTTGAGACCCCCATTGCAGTGGAGGGTTCCTTTTTCCCAGGACTTCAAACCTGGAATGTACCCCAGATGTTGCCTGTAGTTCTCTGCTTGAAGGCACCAAGGGCAGGGAGCCCCAGCTTTGTGGTTAAACGTCGGAGGTCTGAACTCCTGACTTACTGTGTCATTTTTGGAAGTTGCTTAACCCTTGCCTGTGTCTCATCTACAAAATAGGGAGAATGATGGTCCTTACCTCAAGGGATTAAATAAACTGGTGGAATGAGATTCTAACTCAGGTCTGCAAGGCCCTGTCCTCTGCCCCTCTTCTAACTCTTAGGGAGGAACTGAGGGCCTCTGGGCACCTTCTGATTGCCCCCATCTATGCATGAGCACATGTGTGCCAGATGCTGGTGTGAATGCTAGGGACACAGCTGGGGACACAGGTGAGGTCCTCACCCAGACCATGATCAGTGTTGTGTGTAACTACTTGTTTCCATGCCTACCTCTCTGGTCCCCCTCTGTCCCAGGTCTCCTCCACAGGCCATCACTGGTCCTAGCCACCAGCTCCCTAGGAACTGCTGGTCCAGAAGGGGACCCCCTCACCAGTCCCCAAGGGGACTTGTGGGGACCTTAAACATCTCCCCAGAGGCTGGCTGGGGCTGAAATGGCACGGCCCACGTGGCACAAAGAAATGGACGAGTGTTGGGCCTGCCGTCTACCAGGCACCTCTGTATGTGAGCCCACCCCGTGGACGTGAGGTCCCCGTGGCCCTGATGACCACCTCCAGGAGCCCACTTCCAGGGGTCCGCTGTACAGGAGACCCCAATGCCGCCGCTGGGTGACCGATATCCAGGCCCCACCCTCCCTGCAACCCTGCCCGCGCATTTGGGGCTCAGCCCCCATGGACAAGTGGGGAAGTCAAGGCACCTGTAAGTTTTGTAATACTCTTGGCCTCTGGACCCCTCCTCAGCCCCGGTGCACCTCGCCCCCTCCATCCTCACTCTGGGTCAAATGGGCCCTGACTGCACCAGGCGGCCTGGCAGTTCTCTAGCCTCAGCTGGCCTGCCTGGTCCAGGGGCCAAGGTCAGACCCCGGCCCGTCCCCATGGCCACGCCCCTTCCAGTCCAGGCGGGGCCTCCGGGGCGCGCGCGCGCGGCCGCGGCGTGGGGAACGTTCCCATTGGGCCGCGCCGCCCACGTGACCCTACAGCCCGGCACGCGCGCCGGGAGCCGGGGCCGCGCCTGCGCGCGCCGGCCCGCGTGCGCGCGCGCGCGCCCCTGTCTCCGCCCGTCGAGCCGGCGCCGGGACCGCCAGGTCAGTCTCCTCGGCGCGCGCTCGGGCTGGGGAGCGCGGCGCGGGCGCGTGGGGCCGTGGGCGCGCAGGCGGATCGCGGCAGCCTCTTGCGCTGGGCGCGTCCTAGGACCCCGCGCCCTGGCCTGGCCGCTGCTGCTGCTGCTGCTGCTGCGGGAACGCGGGCCTGGGCGCGGCCACGTGCAGGGTCTCGCATGGAGGCCGGGCTCACGGGCCCAGCCCGCCGTTACCCCCCATACGGGCAGCGGGACGCCCCCGACTGGAAGAGCTGAGCCCGCTCCGGTTCCTGGGGGGGTGGGTGACCTCTGTCCCCAGTTCATCCTCCCGAAGGTCCGGCCCAAGATCTGGTTCTGCCTCATTCCCTGCTCAGTTAATTCATCGGCATAGTTCGGGGGGACTTGGTCTCTGACGCTCTTGTCATCAGAACCGCATGGGCTTCCCTGTCCTGCGGTAGGACCGGGATGGCAGCGGATGTCGCTAGAGGCTGAGCCCCGGGTCCCAGTACCTGGTCTGCCGCCGGCTCAGACCCCTGCTAGGGCTGGTAGCCTGGCGGTGCCTACCTGTCTAAGCAGTAGCCCAGCTGCAGAACCAGGTCAGCAGCTTTATCCTAGGTGGCGCAGGGATTAGACAGGTGGCTCTGCACACGCCCCCAGGTGCGGCTGGGCAGCTGGTGATTGGGTTGGGTGGCACGAGTTCTCGGTTCTCAGCATGGTGTTGTGGGCTCCAGGGCTGCGGACCAGATGGGGTCCATGGATGGTGCCTGTGGTCTTGCCCAGGGGCCTCTTCAGAGCTCTGTGTGGATGACCTCAAATCCTCCTATGAGGTCATTAACCCCATTTCTCAGATAAGGCTGAGGCCCAGTGAGGTGGCGTCAGGTCCACCACACCTGCAGATCTAACCAGAGCCTTGGTTTGCCGATCTGTAAAGTGGGTGCTGTTTGGCCCACCCTGCAGGCTGCTGTAAGGAGGAAACGGGACAGACTGAGCCTGGGGCCAAACCTGAGGCAGGCATGTGTATCTCTCCACTGCTACCCAGGCCACCCTCATGGCGGTTCAGGGGGAGAGGCTGCCCCTCAAATGTCCCTGTGAGGAGCTGGCCACCCCCCCAATACAACCCATAGTGTTTGCCAAGCACTTACTCTGTGCCAGGCCCCACGCTGGAATCAGAGGTGGGTGATGGGGGTCAGCCTCAGGACCCCACTGGCTTGGGGGTCAGGGCAGGTCTAACCCCCCCCCAGGTGGCCAGTGTGGTGGGAGAAAATGCAGGTGGTGAATGGATGGGACCTCTGGGCTGTCTCCTTGGCCTACTGGCTCCTCCTTGCCCTGTCTCTCCTCCAGGACACCTTCCCTGACCACCAGGATGGGGCTGGGGACCCCAGCGAGTCCCCTCTGTCTCCTCCGTGCCAGCTTAGGCCCTGGCTGAGGGTGGCTGGCCAGCACAGAGTCAGTGGTGGGGGCGTGGTGGTGGACAGGGGGAAAGCCAGGTGGGTGGGCTTCTTTTCCAGACAAGAGGCAGTTTGGAAGGTGAGGTGTCCCGGAGGTGCCATGGGTGGGGGGCTCAACACCAGCAGGCACAACAGGGGAGGCTGAGCTAGAGTCAGGAGGGCCTGGATTTCGAGTTTCTTGCCAGGTACCCAATGCCTCGGCCCTGGGTTTCTGCATCTACAGAATGGGAGCGGGAAGGTGTGGGCTCAGTCACGTGGGTGGACACCACCCTGGCACTCAGAAGGTGTGTGGGGGAAACCCCTGGACCGTGGCCATGGCTCTGAGCCTTCTTGTCAGGGGGCGGGAGGGTTCTCATCATCTGGGCTGTGGTCCTCAGCGGGGCCGGCACCTTTAGGGTCCCAGCGTGGTTTGGGATCTGGCTCTAAGCAGCCAGTCAGGCCTTCCTTTCTCACGGCCAGCAAACTGGAGAGCCTACTGTGTGCCAGGCCCTGAGCGGCTGTAAGCGGGACGGCCCAAGCTGGCAGTCACACGCACAGGATAAATGTGCTAGAAAGAAATGCACTAGGGGTGGGGGCTAGCAGGCGGTGGGGAGGGCGGCCCCAGGAAGGGCCGATGTGGCTGTGCCCTCGTGGGCGTGTCCCTGCTGAGCCGCGTCATACCCTGCCCTGGCTTGGGCCCGTGATGTGGTGTAGTCCGGGGCCAAGGGTGTGCCTCATGGGTGTGCAGATTCTCCTCTGTGGGGGGCGGGGGGGGGGGAGGCCCAGGGCTCAGCCTCTCCACCCTGCTGTTTTCCCCACCAGGAAGCCAGGCCCGAGAGGACTGTGGAAGCTGGAGGGAAGGAGCAGATTCCTCGGGGCAGAAGGCGGCTCTGCGCAGGTCCTCACAGACCATGTCTTCCCCCACTGCTGTTCTGGGAGGCAGGGGTGATAGCTCAACTAACCGGTGGGGACTGAGGCTCAAGAAGGCGACTGCTGGGTGTGTTGGGTGCCTGCTGTGCCAGGGTCCTTGCTGACCCCCTCCTGATCCCCCCACTGCCGACAACAGAAAGCGCTGTCCACCTGTCCTACAGCCAAGGGCTGGGGCTCCTCGCTTCTCGAGGTCACAGGGTCTTCAGGAGGTGGGGAGGCCCCTTCTGTCGGACCCTGTGACCTGGTGACCGAGGCCCTGGGTGGGCCTGGAGCTGTTCCTCTGGGTAAACTGGAAGGCTGGCCCAGGTGGGGGTTGGGTGGGAGGTGCGTCAACAGGCCCTGCTCCTGCCGCAGTGACCTCTCTGCTGCCTGGCTGTGCTGCGCTGGCCTGGTCTGGGGCCCGTCCCCGTCCCGGCCTCAGCGGGCAGCCCAGGGAACAGGATGGCGAAGCTGGGCGCGTGTCTCACGCCAGGCAGGTGGCAGTGCGCACTTTTGGATGTGAGGGCTCAGTGGGCACGGAGGTAGCTTGAGTGTCCCCTTCTGTGAGGTGACCGTCTGATGGGATGGCTGGGGTGATGTTCTGGCCCTAGAAGGGCCGAGGAGGGACTTGTCAGCCGTCAGATCTGCGTCCACCCGGCTCATCTCCCTGCCGTAGGTCCCCAGGCTTCCAGTGCCGCCGGCCCCTCTCTGTCTGGGTCTTCCAGCCGCCACCATTACTGTGCTCCTCCTGGGTGCCCAGCCCGAGCGTGGTGGAGTCCTGCACGGGAGGAGCTCAGGACGCAGGACCGTGGCAAGTCACCGCAGGCCAGCAGGGAGGAGGGCCCTGTGTCCTGTGCTCAGGAGCTGTCTGCTGAGTGAGGGGCTGGGCCGGGAAGGTGGCTTCAGGGTCCCAGCCTCCTGCTGATGACCCTTGGGGTGAGTGCCACTGCCGTCATCTGCTAGCAAATGAGGGCTGGACGCGGTCAGTGACTGTCAGCTGGGCAATCACCCCAGTCACCTGGTGCTCTTTGAGGAGCACACATGTGTCCCTCAGGAGGTTCTGGGGCCTCCAGGCGGGGGCACCGTTGCTGATGTGGGTGGACGGAAGCCTGGGAACCTGAGACTGCAGCCTGACTCAGATTCGGGGGAGCCACGGAGTGTTCTAGAGCGGGGGTGTTGGGATGGAGCAGAGCCTGTGGGTCTGACTTCCCTGAAGACAGTCCTAGAAGTGGGAGCGTCAGGAGGACGGCGCCCACTGTAGAGGGTCTGGGGTCTTGGGTGCTTGGCTGGGGGCTGATGTGCTGGGACAGGGCTCTAAGCCAAGGATGTCAGGATGGCTGCTGCTGCGGGCCTCCCCAGAGTCCAGGCATGGCTGCTCAGAACACACTTAGTCGATGACAGGTCGTTGGCTGTCTGGCTTCGGACCAGTTCTCCTTTGGGGTCGCTGTTTCCCTTTGCAGACGGGGGGCTCTGACCTGCCTTCTCCCGCTCCTCTGTCCCCACAGCCCCTCCTGGGAGCTGTAGGAGCCTGTTCCCACGGCCTCTCTGGCCACAGAGACCCCAAAGCTGGGGCTGGCCCAGCCGGTGGAGGCGGGCTGACAAACAGGCCGCCCTGCCCTGTCCCCTTCCCATGGGACCTGTGCTCCCAGCCGCTCTCCTGGCCCTGCGGCCCCTCTTGTGACTCAGGCTTCCTGGAAGAGGCGCGGGAGGGTACAGAGGATTCCCCGCCACCCGACCCAGGGTTCCCCCCTGCCGGCCTGCCTGTCCCATCATCGCCCCTGTGGCTACACATGGTGGGCTTGACCTCTTCTACTTTGCCCCCACCCCCAGAGGGTGCTCCTTTCTGCTGGTACCCCACCCCCCACATCATCTGCTGGTGTGGGGACAGGGCCCCCTCCTCATGCTCTTGCCCGGCCCAGGACCTGCCAAAGCAAACATTTCCCTGCTTTCATCTCCCTGCTGGGGTCGGCTGTGCGGCTCCTCTCGGGCCGGCTGCCCGTGCCTGTCTGCTGGGAATTGCCATGCGGAACTCGGGGGCGCCTGGGGATGCCTGGGGCTCTCCACAGGAACTTCTCCATCCCCTCCACATGGTCCCAGCTCTGCTGGGTCTCTCTGGGTGACCCGGGCCTGCCCCCATATGTCCTGGGCCTCAGTTTTCTTGTCTGGAGCATGGGGTGCTTGGAGCGCACCCTGGACCTCACAGCAGACTGGATGGGAGGTCAGGCCTTGGTGGCACGGCTCTGGCCACCTGAGCTCGGCTGCTGCTTCCTGCCCTGTGTCTGCTGTGGGTGACCGGGTCGCGCCAGGCCCTCCGTTTACCGTCACCAAGGGCCTGTGACCTGAGGAAGCACAGCCCTCGGTGCCTTGGCTTCTGTAGGTGTCATGCTGTGCTCGAGGGCTGGGTGGGCCTGTGCAGGGTGGGCAGAGACAGCACCACCTGCCCCGGGGTTCACATGGGGGGAGGGGCGCCATTCAAACAGGGCCCTCACTAGGTCGTGATGGTTTAATCCAGATGTAGTGATGTTCCCTATAGAAATTCAGACAGCCCAGGCAATTTGTAACTGCTGCGGGCTCGGGGCTTCTGGGCATCGGCCTGATTTCACAGGAGCAGACTGCCCATGTGCGCTGTTCTGCATGTCACTTGAAATGGGCCTCTGTCCTGATGGCACCGTGGACCCAGGTCTCTGGGTCTGGATGGAACCACGTGTATTAGTCAGTGCCCACCCCCATCTTCTCCATCTTGGCAGCTGCGCAGTGGGATGGGGAATGCAGGCTACTGGCCTGGCCTGGCTTCCGCCTCCCTGTGCCCTGTGGGGGGCTGCCCAGACCTGCACTGGCCCCTGCTGGGAAATGGGTGAAGGCAGAGAGAGGTGGTCCTGACCCTGGGAGGGACCCCTGGGTGAGCAAGACCCACAGGAGACAGGAGACAGCAGTCGCTTTCCTAGAGTGTGCGACCCTCCGACTTTGAGGCTGTGGTGTGCAGGAAGTCAGAGTGGACTTCAGGGAGGAGGTGGCATCTGGCCTGGGCTTGAAGGATGTGGGCATCACAGTAGGAGGGAGGGGCTCCCAGGGCTCGGGGCCGGAGTTAACAGTGTCTCTGGGGCAACTCCGTGGTCAGCCCACTCTGGGCCTTCCGCACAGCTAGCCGTTTCCCCAGGTGGGGGCTGCGTGTTTGGGGTGGGCGCCCTGCTCACGGCGGCGGCAGGGTGGGAAGCGTGCTGGGAGGGGAGGCAGCTGTGCCGTGCCCCGTGCTCCTTCTGCCGGGCTTGTGTGGTCCTTGCAGAGTGGCCTGGAGCCAGGACTGTCTGTCCCTCGTTTACAGACGAGGGACCTCCAGGTGCGTGTGGGGGGTGGGGAGCGGACCCCGTCACAGCACAGCCACCAGCTCACGCGCCCCTCTCTGGCCTCGGTTTTCCCTATCTCTAAAGTGGGGCTGGGATGACCTGCCCCCACTGGGGGGTGAGAGCCTGATAGAGGGGCACAGAGGAGGTCCTGCCTCTGGCCTTTGGCAGAACGTGACCACTGGTGCCTCAGTTTCCCCCTCTGTAAATGGGAGTGGGAAACCCTTTCGCGGGGAGGGGTGGGGAGCACAGAGGATGGACTGGGGCGGAGCTGGGTGCTCCCAGGCCCCCAGTGGCACGTGGGCTGGAGTGTGGATGGAGCTGTCCGTCAAGTGTCCATCTGTACATCCAGCCTGTTTGTTACCCCTTCCCCCTACGCAGGCCTTAGATGAGGCCCAGCATGGCCATGGCCCCTGACGTCCCAGCCTCAGCCGTGGGTGGTCTTTGTGGTGGTCAGGGAGGGGTGGGGTCCAGGGAGCCACGGGAGGGGGCCCCTAACCCAGGGGGCAGGGGAGCGGGGAGCAGGTGGAGGCTGTGGCCTCTGGGAGTGTGGCTGAGGGGTGGGGCTGTTGGGAGGTGTAGTAGAGAGGTGGGCAGGGTCTGGGGGCATGGATGGTGACAGGAGGGGTCCCACCCCTCAGGTGGCCCTGAGACCCTGTTCTCTCCACCCTCCCCTTCAAGACCCTCAGATCAGCCTGCAGGTCTGGACATGCCTCCAGTGCGATCAGGGCCTGGGCTTCCGCCCCTCGGGACGTGCCCAGCTGCCCTGGCATTTGCGGCAGCCCCGATGCCCACTGACTGGCCTGAGTGTGGCTGGCTGGGCCTGGGGACAGTTCCCACGGACACTGCCAGCTGGGCCTGCCCAGCCCGAGGAAGGATGCTGACCCCAGTGGACCCTTGGCTGCCTTGCGCCTGCCCGGCCTCCCACCTTCAGAAGGAGCTGGGCTGGAGGTCAGACGGCCCTGCCTGGCCACCATGGGGAACAAGGGGCACCCCTGCCTGGTTTCTTCCTGTCCTCTCCGTGTCCTCACGGCTTTCCCTCCCCTTTCACTCCTTCCTCACTTTGGCAGGCTCTGTCACAGGGTCCTTATGGGCAAAGCCCTCCCTGAGAGCGTGCTGGGGTTTTGGGGGCAGGGTGAGCGTCTCCCCAACCCTTCCCGTGAGGAAGTGAGCGTGAGAACCAGGGCTTTGGGCGGGTCCGGGATCCAGGAGCATGCCGCTGGAGGCGTGGCCATCAGCCAGTCCTGGGTGAGACTGGTTGTTCTGGTGGCGCCCGTGGGCTGAGGACAGGCGGCCATGGGCCTGTCCCAGGAGGGTCACTGGCCGTTCCCGAGCGCCTCCTGCATGCCAGGCCCACTAGTCTGTGACCTAGCCACACAGCTGCCCTCCAGGTGTGGGCGCCTGGTTTGCAGAGCCTGGGCTGCCCCCAGATCTGAGCATTGCTGGCCTTGCCCCCTCCCCTGTAAGAAGATACTAAAAAGTCTGTAAAAGATGATTGCTGCATGCGTGCCCAGCGCGAGGGAGGCAGCAGAGGCGGGGGCTGGCTTCCTGGGGCCTGCTGAGATGCCATTACAATGGGAGAAGCCTGGAGGGGTGCCGGGGGGCACTGGGCCAGGAGTCCAGAGCCTGGGGAGGCTGGCCTGGGGACAGGGGCTGGCCTCAGCTCCCCCCACTGTTCCTTCCTGGGTATAGTACGCTCTGTTGATGGTGCAGGACAAGGCAGGCTCTCCACTCACCTCCCCTTCTGCAGGGGGATCTGCGTGGCCACTGGATCGAGGGTAGAAGATTCTTAGTGTGTTGGGTGATCCAGTTGGGCAGGGGCTCCTCGATGGCTGAGAGCCTCTCTTGCGGTTCCTGGCGCTGTGATTTGTGGGTGCCTGGCCCCCACGGTCACTGCCTGGTTGCTGCGGCCAACTTTGTGGTCATGCCAACAACTGAGCTTTTGTCCCCATGAGCTCCCTTGGACCCAGAGCCCAGCCATGGATGGAGTCTACTAGGTGCTCAGGAAGTGTTTGTGAGCTGGTGAGTGGGTCTCCAGGGAGGTGGGGTTTGGACGGGCAGACGGAGCCAGGAGGGAGTCCTAGGTAGGTGGCAAAGGTCTGTGACAGCATAAGATGGTGTGGGGACAGAGAATGCTCCTGGCACAGGGCACAACTAGGGCAAAGAGCTGGAGGCAGGACCATACATGGCGTGTCCCCGGAAGAACAGGAAGGCAGGTGAGGCCAGAGCAGAGCAAGGAGGGGAGTGGGGGACAGCAGGCAGCTGGAGGTGTCTTCAAGGATGAGGAGGGGAGTAGGGGACAGCAGTCAGCAGGTGGGGCCTTCAGGGCAGGGAGACTTGGGCTTCCCTTTTGAGTGGCGTGGGTGCCATCGAGGGCTTCAGCCTGAAGGACAGGTTCAACTTCAGCGACACCAGGTAGGGAGTGGGGGGTAAGGTGGGGGTACCCAGGATGCCAGGGTGGGGGCTGGCTCTGGGCTGATGCTCCCCAAACTCTCGGTGACCTCAGGTGGCCCAGGCACTGCTGTCTCACTTGTCACCCCCATGGGGGCTCTCCTGCCCCTGTTGGGGCCCCTGTTGGGGATTCTGGGAAGTTTCTGTTTCCTCCCCTTATGCTTGGTTCTGTGACACACCTCGATCTGGGGTGGCAGAGACCTGCACGCCCCCCTCCCCCTCCGGTGATTCTGAGAACCGGGGCCCACCAGAGCCTGCCTTCCCTGGAAAGCAGTGCCTGCGGGTGCCCCTGAGGCTGGGTCACCCTTCTGCTCCCTGCCCTTTCCTGCCTCCTGACCCTTACTCAGGCTGTGCCCTCCGCCCAGACCCCCAAGCCCGTTTGCCCTTCTCAGGGGATCTCCTAAGACAGAAGGGGGACGGTGTGTCCTTCAGTGTCCTACTGGGTGTGGTCCAGCAGGCCACTGGGGCGCTCCGGCACTCTGGGGGTGCCCGCACCTGCTGTCACGCACTGACTGTGGCCTGGACTCCGGGCAGTCCCACGCACTCATGCATTTTGTGGCTGACGGAGAAGGCGGTCCTCGCGTGGGGCCTGGTGGCGTCGCCCCGTAGAGCATTGCTCGTGGGGCATTGCTCGTCTCTGCTCTCGGGCCCTGTCCTGGCGCTCTGTCGCTGCGGGCTGGGAGCTGGGATTCACCTCTGAACTAGCTTGGCCTCCTGCCCGCTCCCTCTCAAACCCTGCAGGGCCCCCCCTTACCTGCCTGGCTGCCAGGTCCTCTGTCCCTCCCCGGCCTGCTCAGCGCCCTTGGGAGCCTGGTGCATCCCTGCTGGGCCCGCGAGGGGGCTGCCCAGGTGCTCCCCCCTGTGTTGCCACGTCCACTCCTGGCCGGACCCCCAGGCCGTGCCCCTCACCCCCGCATACCCTGCCCGCCCCTCCCTGGGTTTCTTCTCACACATGGGGCACGAGGGACCCCACCGGCTCTGCCAGGAAGGACGTGAGCCCCCTGCCGCTGCAGTGCGCTGGGGGCCTGGAAGCGTGGTGCCTGTGGGCGTCCGTCCTTGCTCTCAGGTGCGCGGGCCCTGGGGCTGTAAGGAGGACAGGCCTGCGAGTGACCCAGCTGCTCGTCAGCTGAGCGCGGTCTCCACGTAGCGGACTGGTCCTCAGCCAAGAAGGGGGTGCCACCCTGACCCCGCGACACGCGCGAGCCTCGGCAGTGTGATGCTGAGTGAGGGGAGCCAGACGCCGAAGGCCGCGTGGTGCTGATTTCACAGACGTGGCAGATCCGTGGAGATGTACTCCGAAGGGGACGAGTGGCCGCCAGGGGCGGGGCGGCGGGGTCGGGGGAGGGGGGACAGGACCGCAAGAGGCGTGGGGCTGCTTTTTTGGGGTGATGGAAATGCTTTGGAATTAGGTAGTGGTGATGATTACACAACACCGTGAAAATGCTAAAAAACACTGAAGCGTATTCTTTAAAAGAGTTAAAGTGGCAAACGTCACGTTAGGTGAATTTTATCTCAGAGGAAGCATGTAGCCAGCTCCCACTCCGCAGAGGCTGGCCTGAGCAGGGTCTCGGTTAAAGTCTGCACAATAGGATTAGCCCGGCTCTGCCCCAGGGTGGCGGGCATGCAGGGGCTTTGTGAGCGCTTAGAGGAGAGAGCGGAGCGGTACTGGGATGCGGCGCACTCGGCGGGTCTAGGAGCAGAGCGGAGCCGGCCTTCCTGCCGCGCAGTGCCTGGCACTGGTGAGTTCGGTGGAGCGCGGGAAGTAGGGCAGGCTTCGGAAACAGGTCTCTGTTCTTGTGCAAAGTCTCCTGCCCTCCCTGCTTTGTGACCCCCTCTCACCCCATGGGTGCAGCCCGTTGTCCTATCTGTGGGGGGCGCTGTCGCAGGTCTCCTACCGCCGGGTGTCGCAGAGCCCTGCTGCCTCTGTCTGAGTGCGGGACCCCCGCAGGCCCGCCCCGCTCTGCACCTTTGGCCGAGCTCGGGCTCACAGAGCTGCCGAGGGGTCAGACGAAGCAGAGTGGGCGCAGGCTTGGTCCCCTCTAAAGCGTGCCCCTTACCCCACTCTATTGACATGGCCTTGCTGGGGCCAGCGAGGAGGGGCTGCCGTGCCGCTCGCTCACCCGGCTCTGCTGATGGGATTAAGGCGCAGCCGCAGGGCCTCCTGGTCCCTGAGGTGCTGACCAGCGGCCGCGCTCCCGAGCCCTGGCCCAGCTCTGCCGGAGGAAGCCTCGGAGCTGCGGTGTCCCTCAGGCTTCAGAGTGGCCTGCTGTGGGGGGCGAAGTTCCTGGGCCCCGGGGGCTGTCCTCAGGGCAGCTCCTCCGAGCTCCCTCCAGCCCCAGCCCCACCCCTGGGGTCCCGGGCTAGGAGTGCTGTGTGGTGCAGCCCCGGAGGAAGGCTGGGAGCGGCCTGTGCTGTGCCAAGGGCAGTCCGCCTGCTGGCCTGGTGGCACGGCTGGGCCTCCTGCTGCCCCTGCTGGGGGCCCACGGCGATGCCCAGGGCTTCCCGAGGGAGCCAGGGCAGACCCTGGGCTGAAAGCTGCCTTGGCCCCTCATCCATTGCTGGGAGGTTTCTGGTTCCTCCTGGGGGGTCCTCAGAAGCCCCGGAGAAGAGGGGTTTCCCTTGGGTCTTTCTGTTGTGATGGTCCCCCACTTTCTCCTCCGGGAGCTGGGCAGACACTCAGGGTGGACAGTGCAGGTGACCCGGGTCGTGATGCCCAGCTCCCCAGGACGTGCCATGTGGGGCCCCTGCTGCCCTCTGTCTGGGAGGGCAGCTCCAATGGTGGTGGTGGGGCTGCCAAGGGGGCAGCATGGCTGGGAGCTTCCTGCTGCGGGGAGGGGTGCCTCCCCTCCTGTGGCTGGCACCTTCTCACGGCCGCTCCACGTAGGCGCCCGGCCCTGATGTCCTCACGGCAGGCGATGGCGCAGCCAGGAGCTAATCCTGCCACCATCAATCAGGTCACTGCTGCCACACATGACCAACGTGGGGGCACCATGTGGGGGACTGGGGGTTGGGGGGTCAGGGTGGCCCGGCCTCCATCTCTGTGTGATGATCTCTGCACTGACAACCAGCCAGACTCAGAGATGGGCCGAGCCACGTAGATGAGCAGGAGGCAGGGAGGCCAGGCCAGGAGGCCCTCCCACCCTAACCTCGGGAGGCTGGGGCGTGGGGCTGACCCAACTGGTGCTGCTGAGGTTCTGTGAGGTGCCCTCTTTGCTAGTGCCTGGTGTCCAAAACATTCTGGGAATGTGCTGCTGGCTGCCCCCTGCCCAAGATCATCGCATCTATAGAGGAATAAAGGCTCTGGGATATTTTGCAGGACAGAAGCCCCTTCGGTGTCCCAAGGAGCCCCCTGGGAGAATCACCATCCTGAACGTGGGTCTTCCTGCAGGGCTCAGAGTCCTGTCAGAGTCCCCATGGGTGTCTGGCACAGAAGAAGCACTTGAGGCAAGGCTGCTTGGAAGGGAAGTGTCCTTTGCAGACCCCAGGAGAACAGCCATCCACAGCTCCGTGAAGGAGGAACTTCCAACGAACCTATCTTCCAGATGATCAGACTGAGGCACAGAGAGGTTGAGGGATGTGCTCAACATCACACAGCTTGCCACGGGGGGCCGGGATGGGGACCCTCGGGGAGTAGTCATACCCTGAGCGAGAATGAGGGGCAGAACCACACCTGGGTCGGGGTGACGGGAGGGAGCTGGCCCCTGGGTTTGAGGGGAGGCCCCGCCTCAGAGCCTCATGCCAGCTCTGGGCCTCAGGTTTCCGCGGGTTGGTGACCACTGGCACCCACAAGGTTATGGCCCTAGCGGAGCAGACGCAGCGCTGGGACGAAGATGCGCATGCGGGCGGAGCGCTGGCCTCTCTCGGGGCGCGGGCCGTCAAACCGTCCCGGGCTGTGTGTGCTCAGGGTTCGAGCTGCCGAAGGGCAGGAAGCCCTGTTGTTGTTTCAGTGGTTCTCTGTCCGCTCAGGGGCGCAGCACCCGGCTTGGCAGCCTGCGATGGCCCGTAGTTGCCGGTGGGGCCGACATGGAACCACACAGCAGCGGCGCTGGAAAGAGAGAAACGGTAGCAGCGCGGGGCTCCCCTCTGCCCTGGGGGGCCTGCGGGCCCCTCCACTGTGTGTCCTGGATGCAGCGACCTACCCCTCTTACACTGCTTTTAGGGGCGCCGGGGGGCTGTGCCTTGCCGCCAGGCCGGCCCCGAAATAGCCGTGACCTTCCACACCCAGCTTGGCAGTGCCCGGGGCCGAGAGGCCTACGTGCGCCTGGCTGAGTCCTCACAGGGTGGTGGGGCCGGTTATTTTGGACGTGGCCTCCCGAGGCCAGGTCAGACAGAGCTCTTTCCCGCGGCTCCTGAAGGCCCCTCTGACGCGCGTCCACCAGGGCTTGGCCAGCAGCCCTGGCTACCTCCGTGGTCTCGGGCCCCCTTCCTACCCGCCTGACCCCCAGCGACTCTGTGCGCTGGGTGGGGGCGGGGATCCCAGAGACTGATGTAGGCTCTGGGTGATGAAGCTTCCTGGAGCCCTGGCATCTATTGGAGGGCCTGGCCTCAGTCTCCAGATCAGGGGTTGTTTTAAGGAGAAAATGCAGAGGAAGGGTCCGCCCTGGGCTGGCCCTGAATATCGGCTCAGCCTCTCATAGTTGTGTGGCCTCGGGCAAGTCACTGACTGCATGGTGAGGGTCTCAATTTCCTTATCCATGAAATGGGCTGTTGGGGGCCTTAAGGACTGCGCAGAGGATGAGTGTGGGGAGGGGCCTGTACGTGGAGGAGTCCTCGAGCCTTCCCCCGTTCTGCACTACTGGGCGTGTCCCTCGGGTGTGCGAGGAGCGGCGAGCTGAGCAGTGGCTGAGCCTGGACCCGGGTTCCGGCTGGGCAGCAGTCTCCTCTTCTCCCAGGCTTCCGGGAGTGCTGGTGAGCAGAACGGCTACCACACCATGATGCCCCAGGGTCCAGTCCCCCTGGGGGCCTCCAGCTTCCTGGGCCCCTGCTGACTCTGTCAGCCAGAGCTGCTCCTCCATGGAGAGGGGCTGGGGGCCCCTGGCCCGCTAGACTCAGGCGGGCACGGCGACTGCAGCCCAATCCTGGCTGTGTTCTGTACAACAGGGCTAACTGGAGCCTCCCCTCCCATGCGTGCCCCACCCCTGCCCACCAGGCCAGTGACAACTCCATGGGCACCCGGGGGGGGCACCCCGGGGGGACAGTTCTTGTTTTCCCTCCACGCAAAAGTCTGTTATGTCCACTTTGTGCGGGTGACTGAAAAGGCCCAGAGGGTGAGAGGATGGGCGCAGAGGCGCAGGCAGCCACAGGGAAGACTTTCTCAGCTGGTGGGGTGTCCCAGCGGCCACCCCGTGGGGCCCCCAGCTGGCTCTGGTGGGTAGGGACTTGAGCAGCCTCCTTTGGGAGGTCCCACGGACCGTCCTTGAGGCCCACGCCACCACCCCGGTTCTCTGAGGACCGCAGGTTCCTTTTGCCAGTTGAGGGTCCTGGGTGTGCGTGTGGCCAGGGAGGGGTTGGGCTCCGCCTGGTGGACAGGGGAGGCCCTGAGCTCTCGGGACCGCAAGGGCTGGGGACCTCCTCTGGCCCACCTGGGGGCTTCCACTTTCCTGGCAGGGGCTTGACCTGGGGACCTGGTGGGTGCAAGGGCCTCTCAGGGACCATTAGCTCCGAGTGGATCCGTGAAGCTCCGTGCCCTGCTGGGACGCCGTGCCTGTTCTGGAGGCTTGGTGGCATGGTGCTAGGAGTCAGCGCCAGCCCAGTGGGGCCCAGGGGGAAGGCACCGGGGGACCGTGGGCGCGGGCTAGGGCAGGATTCGAAGCTCTTTGTGCTGTCTAGGAATTTCCTGCCCCACACCCTATACTCCAGAATAATGGGCCATATAGGCTGGAAGCTGCTGCAGGATAAGCAGACCTCTACGACTGGGGATCTGCAGGCAGGGGGGCTGGGGGCAGGGGGACGCCGCAGGGTCTGCAGAGCACTGCTTCTGGCCGCCCAGGGCTTGCCTGGCTGTGTGTGCCGGTGTGGATGGTGGGGGCCCTGTGGGGAGTGGGGACGCCTGGGAACCTATCACCGACGGTGAAATTTTGGACGCAGAGATGACCTCAGCTGTGTCCGTGCCAAGACAGGCGGGCTGGGGCCCGAGGAGGGGCAGTGATGGACCCAGGGCACACAGTGGGAGGCCCCACCTGCGGGCTCCCACCCTCTGGGTACCAAGGCAGGACACCTGGTCTCCCCCTCTGTGTGAGGTCCCTGGCTGTGTGAGACTTTTGTGGTCTGCCTTACAGCCTGGGCAGAGTCCTGCCAGGCCAAGGGGAGATGCGGCATGGACCGGAGGCCACGGACCATGTGGAGGGCCACGGTGGGCATGGTGGTGCAGGGGAACGGGGTCCCCACCCTCTTGGCACAGGCATCCGGTCTGGACACCCCCCTGGAGGCACAGGTGAGCGTGCACATGGACAGAGTTGCCACTGGGCTGTGTCCACACGGCTTCTCAGGCACCCTGGGTCCTGTCTGAGCTGCTGAGTTGGCAGGTTGTCCTGCGCCGTCCTGTCCTCTCGGCGGGCCTCATGGTCCACTCGTGTACGCTGACCCTCTGACGTTTGCACCCTCCCTTGGGGAGATCTGAAGGGGACTGGGCGTGGCCCTGCCTTCCGGGGGCCCCAGACTGCTGGGTGGTCCCAGGTGGCCGAGGCCTCTGAGCCTGGTCCAGAGAGAGGGGCTGGGAAGCAGAGGGAGGGCTGCTGGGGCGAAGAGCTTCATGCGGTGGGGCTGGGAGAGGTGGGAGGGAAAAGGGCAGCCGGATGGGGGGCAAGGCAAGGACAAGGGACAAAAGACGAAGGCCAGGTGGCAGGTGTGTGAGTCATAGCACCCGGCAGAGCTGCAGTAGGCGCTGTGGACCAGCCGGTGGCTAAGGAGGGCTCTGGGGCCTGGCAGGGCACCGGGGAGCCAGGATGGGTCTGAGCCGGGGCAGTGGGCAACTGGGAAGGGCCTCAGTCTGGGGTGGGGCGGCTGGGGGGAACCGAGGGAGGGAGGCTGTGGATGGGGGGAGACCGGAGCAGGGGTTGGTGGGGTCGTGGGGCAGCCGTCCAGGTGGCTGGGGGGAGAGGCCCTTCGTGCAGGTAGGGCTGCCCCTGTTGCTCACCTGGTGGGGCCAGGCTGGCCTGAGATACCACGGCCACTCCACCCCTATCCAGGGTCTGGGGAGAGGGCTCCCTCTGTTCTGGTGCCTTACCATGAGGACAGCATCCTGGTGGGAGGAGGGACCCTGGCCCTCAGGGGCAGGAACAGCCCCTCCCCCACTGGTGGGGTTCCTGCTTCCTTAGTGCTTTTGTTGGGCTTTGGGGCCCAGGCTGGGGTAGGATGGGCTCACTGGCCTCTTAGCTGGCCTCCCTGGCTTCCTTGTGGAGGAAACTGGGACAACAGGAAGAACTGAGGGCTGGGTTCACAGGGGGCCCTGGGGAAGCGTGGGCAGCTCTCTGGAACCCGGGGTGGGGGGGGCGCACAGGGGGCTGCATGCTGTTGGGGGCAGCCTAGAGAGGGCTAGGTTGTTTCTGTGTGGGTAGGTTGGGGTGGTAGGGGTACAATGAGCACCCCCCCAGCAGGTGAAGGGCCCTGGAACCCCCTTCCCAGCCGGCAGCAGGCAGCGGGGAGACAGGCCAGAGACCTGGGAAGCCCCAGGTTGTCCCCCTCTCCCTCTACTCTGCCCAGGCTGGACCTTGGTGCCTCGGACTGTCTCTGGGCTAGCTCTGTGCTCGCCCCTCCTACCCCCTCCTGGCCCCCTCTCCTGCCCCCTCCCCCTCTTCCCTGCTCTGGCTGCCTTTGGATACAGGGCCCTGGGGACTGTCCTGCCTCCTGTGGCCACAAGAGTCAGGCCCTGCAGGGGAGGGGGAATCTCCTGCCTCCTTCCCGGGACCAGGGTGCTCGCCGCAACCTCAGACCCATGTCCCAGCCCCATTCCCCTGCTGCCAGGCAGCCCTGGGAGGCGGGAGTGCAGTGGGAGCCAAAGGCTGGGCGGCGGGATCCTTCTGGGGCTGCCCCAGCCTGCCCCCGCCTCCCTCCCGGCACAGTTTACCGGCGATCTGGGGCCTTTGACGCGGGAGGGCGGGCAGCCGGGCGGGGATAAAGCTGGGCGGGGGCGCGGCGCCCCGGGACTCTGGGAACAGGAAGGCGGGTGAGTGTCCGGTGCTCCCTGCGGCTCCTCTGGTCAGGTGGGGGTGGGAGGTGTGGAAGCGGGGGCTGGTGGGATGCCTGGGTGTGGCCACCCTGGGGCAGACCTGCAGGGGGAGGCAGGGGTTCCTAGGCTCCCAGGCCTTTCTTTTCACACTCAGCTCAGCCTCAGTGGCTCCCTCTGTCAACTGGGGCGGGGGTGGCCCAGGGACGGAACCTTCTTCCAGAGCCCGAACTGGCCTGTCCTCCCAAGCTCTCTGATACTGCTGTGTGTCCCAGCCAGTGGTTCAGGGGACGGTCACTAGAACTGCTGGCTGGCTGCGCTGTCGAGAGGCAGTGGGTGTTGGGGCGGGGGTCCGACCTGGCTCTTCTGCCCCCACAGGGCGGGGGGGGGGATACGCAGAGCCCCTCTGTGCCCTTGTCTCTCTTGTGAACCGAGGTTTGTAATGTAGTGGCCACCTAGTTAATCATTTATTGCTAGCAGGGGTCTAAAGGGCGGTCCTGGGTAATCACACCATGACCATGACAGCTGTGGTGAATGGGGCCCGTCCCAGGTCACCTGGTCATCAGGGGCCCTTGGTCTGTGGGGCTGGAACCGCCAGCCCGCCAGCCGGTGGGACCTGTGGTTGGCCTGGCCACTAGCTGGGATGCTGATTCTGACCACACCCTCTGCAGCTCTGGGCCAGACCTGCAGGCCTGCAGACCCACATCCTTTCTTTTTTTACAGCAGCCTGGGGCCGTGCTAAACCCCCTTGTACGAAAGGGCGCTGCAGGGGTGCAGAGACCCCTCCCCAGCTGGCAAACGGAGGAGCTTAGGGTCTGTTTGATCCTAAGGGTCTTGCGGCTCTGTGGGAAAGCGGGTTTCCACAGGTGGTAACTGCCAGGGCTAGTAAAGGCAGCTTAAACCCTCACTGACTGTTACCTCCGGTTTCAGCCACCCCCTGGAGGGGTGTGGCGGTAGCTGTGGCTTTCTAGGTTGGATCATAACTGTGCAAAGCAAGTGTTGCTGGGCTCTAAGTGGAGGGCCCAGTGGCTCTCCTGGGGCCCGGAGCAGAGAGGGTGCTGGGTAGGTACACATAGGAATGAAAACTCAGTGGGGAAAACCCCAGTAGTAAGGGCATCCAGGAAGGCTTCCTGGAGGAGGAAGGTGAGGAGTGTCTGGGGGCGTTCTGGACACAGAGAAAAGGGTGACTGGAGGCATGAATCCTACAGGTCCCTCTCTACCTCCTCCTACCCTTGAGCTGAGGGTAGGAAGGACAGGGGCCAGTGGCCAGGCTGGAAAGTCAGAACTTGGCTTGGGGCCATAGGGAGCCACAGATGGTACGTGAGCAGCAGCAGCTTGGGGCCACCATTGTATGTCCAGGTCTCACTGTAGCGGGCTGGGGCGCTCACCAGGTGGGTGGGTGGAGGATGTGGGCCCTTGATCCTGGGTTGGGTCTGGGGCTGGAGGTGGCACGTGCACTCACTGAAACCCATGCTGAGCTGCCCTCTGTGTCTCTCGATGCCCATCCTGGTGGGCAGAGCGGGCTGGCTGGTTCGAGGAAAGAGAAAGGGAGACCCCTGGTATCTCCATCCCCTGATGGGGGAGCAGGGTGTGCCGGTGTCCTTCAAGGGCAACCCTGTGTTCCCCAGTTTGTGTCTCAGGTAGGGTCCTGAGCTGTGTGGGGGTATTGGGGTACAGGGCCTGAGCCTGGGGAGGGAAGGACCCTCCGCGCTTTGGGGTGTGGGATCCCTGGTCTGTGTGCTTCTTGTGATGGAATTCGTGCATTCCTGACAACATCCCCGTGGGGCAGCTACTGTCCTTCTCCCTCCTTGCAGACGAGGAGACAGTAACGGCCTGTGGTCCCCCGGTCAGTGGCACCTGACCGAGGAGCCGGTGTCTCAACTGGAGCCTGAGGAGATGGGCTGCAGGGGTGTAGGGGCAGGCAGTCCCGATGGAAGGAAGTGCACGGTCAAGGCAGGGGGCGGGAGGGCCCAGCGGGTGGCTGCCGCTGTGTGGGGGTCAGGCGGGAGCTCCGGGGGTGGGGCAGTGCTCCCCAAGGCAGGAGTGCTAGCAGGGTGAAGCCGGAACCCTGGTTTGCCAGCCTTGGGGGTGGCCCAGGTGTGACCCAGGCAGCCCAGGGACGGGTGGCGCCGGGAAATGCTGCATCTGACTCCTGTATGTGGCAGCTTAGGAAACTGAGGCAGGATGGAGTGAGGGATGGGGTGACCCCAGGCTCAGTAGCGCTGCCTGCCTGTGGGGCACCCATGGGGGCAGTCTGGGAGGTGGCTTCTTGGGGCAGGGTGATGGAGGGGTGGCCGGCAGCCCCATCTGGGGTGTGAGGGGGGGTGGAGCCTTCTGCCTGTTCTGGTGATGGCTTTCCCTACGTCTCTGAGCTGAGCCCCATGCCTGGCACTGGGAGATGCTTGATATTCGTAAATGGGATGAATGGATGAAGGCACGAACACGTGCCTAGTTCCCCTTCCCCCAGGGGGCAGTCCTGAGGTCTGGAGTGGGAGCGGGGCACACAGGTGCAGAAGGCGCTCAGAGCCAGTGCTGATGCCGGGTGGGGGCAGCATCCCGGTCAGTGGCGGGTGGGCGGTGGGGCTTCAGACAGAGGTGGGTGTCCCAGGGGTGTGGTCCGCTCACGTGCTGCAGCAGCTGGATACGCTGTGGCCGGCGTGTCACCGTGTGATGTCACAGGCAGCCGGGCAGCAGGAGGGGCTATGAACTCCCAGCAGGAGGGGCTTGTATGGGTGGGGGGGGCAGGCGAGGCGTCCTAGCCCTCAGCCACCAGGTGGGGCACCTGCAGGGCACTTGGCCCCGCTGTCCCACGGCCACAGAGGCCCTGTGTTCCAGCCCTCATCACCTACTGTCCCTTTGTCCCCCTGCCACCCCAGCAAGGCCAGCCTCGTCGTGCCTGGTCACAGGTGGTGCTGGATGTGCCCCGGCCCCTGAGCCTGATGCCCGGCCCTGACCGCGGTGGCTCGGAGCTGTCCTGTGAGCCACACTGGCTCCCGCACGTGCTGTCTCTCCTGCACTTGCTCCTCCTGCCCCACGAGTCCATCTTGCTGCAGGTGCCCATCAGGGGAGGCCAGGGTGGCACCCGTCACCAGGGAGGTTCTTCTCTGCCTGCTGGGTGAGTGCTGTCCGGGCTGGAGGGGGCTCTCAGGCGAGGCCTGGCAGGCTCCCGACGGCCACGGGGTCCAGGAGACCCCGGGGGGGCCTGATCTGGCTCACCCAGCCGCCCGTCCACCCGGCTGCTCTGTGCCCGCCACTAATGACAGCTCGCCCGTGGGTCTCCGGTGGAACTGTGGCCTGCCCAGGCAGTGCTGGTGGCTGACGGCACGCGAGGGTGGCCTTGGGGCTGGGCCGCTTGGTTTGGCGAGTCAGCACCATGCCCCCCAGGGCACCATTAATGCCACGGGTGTGGTAAGGCAGCCCGCTCGGGGCCCGAGAGCCAGCGGCCGAGCTTCGGGGAGCCTGCTTGTCGCGCTGTCCTCCACCCCGAGATCCTGGCGGGCAGAACAGGCGCCTGCCCCAGTGGAAACTGAAGCCTGCTCTCCACAGCTCTGCTTCCAGGTCGTAGCCCGGGCGCCCCGTGACCGGCTCGGAGCTGGCCCCAGTGTGGAAGGTGGCTTTCCTCCCTGGCAGTGTCTCCATTTGCAGAGGAGGCCACGTGCCCCACAGAGGGCAAGCCCTGGCCCCAGGTCGCAAAGGCAGTCAGGGCAGCCGGTCAAGCCCTGATGAGGTTCCAGGCATCAGCAGCAAGCCACTCTCCCCGCTGGCCAGCTTCTCCAGGAAAGCCTTCCCCCGATCACCTGACCCTCCTGCTCTGCCCTGGGCGATGCCCACTGTGCTGGCTTAGTCTGCTCGGAGCTGTCCTCGCGCTGGTCCGCATCCCAGCCGCCGGCACTCGGCAGGAGCTGGAGGGAGGAACTGATTACTCAGGGAGCTGCCTGAAGGCAGAGAGGTGCTGCCAAGGAGTAGGAAGCTCCCTGTCACTGGAGGTGTGCGAGCCGGGGGGCTGGGTGGCGGAGGTGACCTTCGTGTTCCCTCTGGACCTCAGGGGCTGAGATCCCGTGATGGGTTCTGGACATTTCCCAGATCTGGACCTCTGCCCAGAATGTTGGGTCATTTGTTCCTTCCATAAACAAGTGGGGAGCCCTCCTGGTGCCAGGCCCTGTGCGGAGGCAGGGTGGAATCGACAGCCTCCACGTTCCTCCTTTGGGACATGCCTTCCCTGGGGCTGGGACACTCTGCTCTGAAGGGCATATGGCTGGAGGGAGAGGGGACAGAACAGAGATGGGGGGGCGGAGGGAGTTTGCAGTGCTTGGCTGGTAAGGGGGGGCCAGACCCTCAGTGCTGCTGGGTGCGGGGCGGGAGGGCTCTGGGAGGGTTTCCTGGGGGATCGGGGTGGGCTGGGCCGGCTCAGGACTCCCCTCCTGCCCCCCCACCCGTGTGTGGACTTGGGCTCGCTCTGGGAGGATTCCAGGAATGGCTCCTGCTCTGATAAAAATAGACTTCTCCGAAGGGCTTGGGGTCTTGCCAGCTGCAGCAGGTGCCCCCCAGGCCTGGCCAGAGTGGGGCCCCAGGCAAGGGGCGGGGCCCGTGTTGCCGGGGCTGGGTCTGCAGCCTGCGCAGCGCGGTCCCTGTCTTGGGTGCAGTATCAAAGAGCTCGACGGGAAACTTTTATCATCTACGGATGCAGACACAGCCTGGGGTCGTGGAAGCAGCTTGCTCAGAAGTCCTTTCTTCCAGAGGGCCAGGGTTGGCAAGAGGAGGGTCTTTGCAGCTCAGCAAAACTCAGCCCCAGCCATGGTTCTTCTACTTCCTGGCTGGGTGACTTGGGCAAGTCACTCAACCTCTCTGACCTGCTGTGTTTTATCAATACAATGTGGCTAATGTGTCTTGTTCGTGGGATGCAGCGTCAGAGGGGACAGACCCCCCGAATGTGGTCAAGGTGGGAGGCTGGTGGTGGTGGGGTCAGGAGGTGCTGGCCGGAGGCACGAAGGGATGGGCAGGCCACTTGGCTTGGTGCGAGTGGACCTGTAGGTGGACTCCTGCGGGGCCTTCCTGCCTGCTCGTCAGCTTGCCGTTGTGAGGAAGTGAGGGTCACAGGCATGGCTGATGCTCTCTGGGTGTATGAGAGGGGAGAGCCCCGGAGGGGGCCGTGTTCTGGCCTGGGCCCCTGCCAGCACACCCCGCTCCCCCCCGGCCCTGCGGCTCTGACGGCTGATTGCAGGGGCCAGGCTGGCTGGGAGCTGGGCTCGGAGCCGGGTTCCCAGCAAGGCGAGGCCTCCTGGGACCCTGTGTGCTGGGGGATCTATCCACCCTGCCCCACCTCTTCCGAGGGCGCCTGGGCTGGCCGGGGCAGGTACAGCATTGACTGTGATGCCAGGCTCCACTCCTGAGGCTCCTTGTCTGGGGGGGCCCTTACAGCCCTTACAGGGTGCTCCTGGGAGGCAAAGCCAGGACCCTGCTGGTGGGGTTAGGCCCAGACCCTGGGGGCGGTTCTACCTGCGAGCCTCCCAGAGGGCCTCTCGGCGAGGGCGAGCAGCATGTGGAGAGAGCTCCCTGGGGGACCCTGTGTGGGCTCCTAATCCCAGTGCCTCAGTCTCCCCATCTGCACACAGCAAGTGGTGGGTGGGGTGACGGCAGCCTCCCCCAGCTGTGGGGGGATTCAGTGAGGGCCAGCAGGGTCTGGCACACAACAGGTGCTCAGGAGTCCTCTGGCATGAGGCTGGAGAGCGGGGCAGGGGCCTAGCAAGCCAGGTGAGGTGCTTGACACTCACCCGGTGGGCGTCGGCCTCCCCAACCCACCTGTGCACACACGGGCTTCTCATTGGCAGCCTGTAGCGCTCTTCCTGCAGGCCTTTGCCTGTGCTGGGGCACCCCCAGCACCCAGCCCTGGGTAGTCCCTCTCTGCTGTGGGAAGTCCTCTTGCAAGAGGGGGCCGTGGGGAGCCCCAGAGGGTGCTGGGGAGGGGCGCACAGGCTGAATGATTCCTGCTCCCATGCACAGAAGGCAGAAGGCAGGCGCCTGGGCGGCAGGGCCCCGCCTCGCCATGGTCAGCCGCCCTCCCCTCTGCCCTTGCATTTCCCTTTCCTCCTGCCGCTTCCTCTCCCCTGCTCGGCCCTCCACAGCCCCTTTGTTTGCCTGGGCACGCTGGCCGGCCCGCGGTTATATTTAGGCGGCAGGTGTGGGAGCCGTAACAAGCCGGGTGGCCCGCCGGGCACCGGCCATCCCGCCCACGTGATGCCCGGGCGCTAGAAATAGCTCCCGGCCGCCGGGCCGCGGAGCATCCCAGGGAGGCAGGCGCGCCGCGCCCTCTGGGTCTCCGGCCCCGGCGCCCAGCCCGGCCCCGCACGGATGGAGGTGGCCGGACGCCTGTGCGCGCGCGCGTGAGCTGGGGTGAGCTGGATTGGGCGGGGCGTGCCGGGAGGACCTCAGCCTCAGCCCGGGGAGGGGGCTGCACCCATGGAACCAGACCACATGCGGCACGGGGCTCAAGCAGCACTGGAAGTGGTGGCCCCCGCCAAGACCGCACACGAGCTGCCAGGTCTCAGCCTTGCCCACAGTGCTCCCACGCCCCTGCTTTACCTCTCCTGGGACCTCTCTGAGCTGTAATTCTCCGCGTCTCCCCGGATCATGCAGGGGCCTGGGTCGGGAGGGGCTGGCCCTCTCTGAAGCCCTTCGGGTTCAAACAGGCTATGACCGGGCTATGAATGTGGGCTACAGACCCTCCGAATCTGGATTTTCCCTCTTATAAACTGGGGTTGAGTGTTGTTCTTGCCTCCTAGACTTGAGATCGAGGAACTCCACAGAGTCTGTGTGGTCAGGGTCCGGAGAAGGTCCTGCTGTCTTTCTCTGGCCTGTTTACTCATCTGCAGACAGGGAGGACTGTGGTTCCCTAACGGGGTCTCCAAAGGATGGCTGCTCTGGACACAGCAGAGGGTTCAGTGCCCTCAGGTGGGAGGAGGCTGGCTGGGGTCCCAGGAGCTGGGTTATGGGGCCCCTGGCAGGAAGGCCAGAGGGGACACATCGGGGACAAGTAGGGCTCTTGCCTCATGGTCGTGGGCCTAGGGGTTGGTTGCTGGCCAGCTTGGGTCACCCCTGCTTAGGTGCCCTGGGGCCTCACAGAGGGGGTGTGGTTGGGAGGAAGGGCCCCTCTCTGGGGAGTGAGGCATCACTGCTTGCTCCCACCTGGGTGTGGGGGCCCAGACTCTGCACAGACAAGTGGGGTGTGTGGCAAGACCCCAGCCCAGCCTGGGGTTGGTCCAACCTTGGCCCAGACCCCTGACCCCATTCTAGCCTAGATTCTGCTGCCTGTCCCCCAGCAGTCTAACCCCTCACCCCTGCCGGTAGGGGGCAACTTCAGGCTCAAGGGGACAGGAGTGTGGCCCTTCCCTGCCCCGTAGCCTTCAGCCCTGAGGACCTGTTTGGGGATACTGGGCAGCAGAGCTAGGCCCTCTGCTCTTGCCCATGGGTCTCCCTCCCCCCGTGCCCAGCATCTGTGGGCAGTGAGATGGCAGGTCAGCCCCGCAGGGAGAGATCTGTAGTCCTGTGGCTTCCTTGGGCCTTTCTTCTTACTTTCCGGTAAACACGCACGTGCACACACACACTCGGGGACATCCTGCTGCCCCAGGAGGGACAGGTGTTTGTGTGCTGTTCAGGGCGCTTGCGGCTGTCTCTTTCCTCACCTGCACTCTGAGCTGAAGCTTGCTTTGGGATGGCTCAGGTTTAGGGCTGGCTGAACCAGGACAGGCTTCCTTCCCTCTGCCTTTTCCCCCCTCCTGGGACACTCCCCATTCAGCCCTCCCAGGACCATGGCGCAGGGTAGAGGGTGAGGTGTGCCACCTGCCCTGAGCCCAGGAACACCGGGGCAGCTCGTCCTTTCTTGCCCGGGGTCCCAGGCCTTGGGGGCTTCCTGCACCTAGGCTGAGACTCCACGAGCTCTGCTTGCCTGGTGGACAGCTGGAGAAGGGGGTGCTGGGGCAGGGACAAAGGTAAGAGGTGGTGGGTTGGGGGACGGAGGGCCTGGCTGGGAGACAGATGAGAGTGCTGTGGGTGGGGCTGGGGCCACATTCAGTGGCTGGAGGGGTCTGCTGACCACAGGGTCACAGCTGGAGGGACCACGGGGGCATCTTATATAACTCCTCATTGTGCAGATAGGGTTACTGAGGTCATTGATTGCCCAAGGTCTCCCAGCCCCTCTGTGGGGGTGGGGGTGGGGCTGGGTGCTTCTGCTGGGGTCCCTGGCCCAGGAACTTTGAGGCCCAGAGAGGGGCAGACAGGTGTGGAGGTGCCTGATAGCTGGCTCAGTGGCCTGGCGGTGTCCTTCCCTGGGGCCATCACAGTGTGAGCCACTCCTGGCCACCTGCACTGTCACGCCTTGGCACGTGCGGGTGGCCGGCTGGCCCTTTGGCCGCTGTGGTCGGCCTCTGCTTCTCCGAGCTCCCCGAGGGCAGAGGCCCGCTTGTTTACTCCCGTGCCTGGCCAGCCCTGTGGGTGAGTAGTGGAGACAGCAGAGGGGTGGAGGCAGGCGGGAGCCAGAGTATCCCACGGGACACATGGAGACGTGTTTGAGGTGGTTTACAGCCACGAACGGGGCAGCAACCCCCTCTCCGCACTGTGCCCTGGCACTTTGGCGTCCGTGCCTGAGCCCCTCTCCTGGAGGACTGGCCGCCCCAGAACGATCTGGGCTCCGAAATTCCACAGAGGCCCGAAATTCCACAGAGCAGCGTGGCTGTCCTTGGCTGGGGATGGGTGTCTGCTGGTCACAGGCTGCAAAGGGGGGACCAGGTTTGGGGTGGGGAAGGCAGGCCCCTGTTGCTACAGACTGCCTTGAATTCTGCTCATTGGGGTGTAGGACGCTCCTGGGGTGTGTATCCCTGGAATCCCTCCCTCTGTCCTTTTTCACTCCATCCTGCGGGCTGGCAGGGCCCTCTGAGTCCGCCCTGGCAGGAGCTGTCCTTCCTGTGCTCCCAGGTGGGGAAACTGAGGCCTGATGAGAGTCACTCTCTCAGCACCATCCTGCATCAGGGCCCTAGGGAAGCATCGTCTGCGACAGCGGGAGTGGGCAGACTCGCACCCCTCCCCGGAGGCAGGGGTTCCCAGTGACCCCTTGTCTGTTCATTTTCTTTCCAGTCCTCCTGCAGACGTTGCCTGCTGCTGACCAGCCTGGGATTTATGGAGAGGGCCTCGTGGGGCAGCTCTGAATACTGCCGGGCCCAACATCACTGCCACACGTGCTGCTGAGGAGGCCCCTGTGCCTCTGGCCCTCACCATTGCCCTCGCCCACCGATGGCCCCTGCTGTCCGGCCCTGGGCCGCCTCTGCTGCCTGAGCCCCCGGGCCGTCTCCAGGACTCGCACTACCCAGATGGGGTAACGTGACAGAGGCCCTGAGTGCAGACCCGCCCGCCGCCACGGCTGCCGCTACCCCCCACCCAGGCTGCTTTGTGGGTTCAGTTCAAGTTCAGGTTTCGTCTGGTCCTTGAGGGTACGGGGCCCACCTTTGAGCGCAGGGGGCCGCTCGCCTGTCCACTGATGCAGACAGCGCTGGGCAGGGCCCCAGCGGCAGACTCACTCTGGGCTTTGTGAGGTTTTCTTGGCCGGGGTTTGGTTGTCCTTATTTTTACTTTTGCCCCTCGTTGTTACCCAGCTCCCAGAGGCGGGCGCGGGGACCGCCGCTCTCCCCTGGGGGCTGTGTCTTTCCTTCTCTTTGTAAAGAGCTGCACTCTCGCCCCTCGGCCCCTCCACCTCCCAGGTGTTTGCACAGTATCTGTGTGGGGGCCGCGGATTGACAACGCGGTTTCTGTCTGTCGGACAAGCACAGGGATCTCAGTCTCCTCGGGCCTGGGGGGTGGAGGGGGCCTCCCCGGTGCGGCCCCCAGCCCCGTGCCGCCCCTCCCCGGGCCTTACTCCGCCTCCGGAGGAGATGGCACGCATGAACCGGCCCGCCCCCGTGGAGGTGAGCTACAAGGGCATGCGTTTCCTGATCACGCACAACCCCACCAACGCCACTCTGAGCACCTTCGTCCAGGTGAGCGGCCGGCCGCATGTCCCACACGCTTCCCTCGTGTCGGTGGCGGGGGGGGGGGGG
>NW_024427107.1:78150247-78174481 GCF_017311325.1 Ursus maritimus
GGGGGGGGGGGGGTTCGGGGCTGTCGAACCAAGTACTGCCCTTCAGAGCAGAGCTGTCGTCCCGGGGCCGGGGGAGCTCCGTGGGAGGGTCAGCAGCTCCCGGGCGGCCTGCAGGGTAGGACGGCTAGGACACGGGGGCTCCACGCGAAGTAGAGGGAGGCCGGCTCAGAGGTGGAAGGAACAGCGGGCATCTCCTCCGCAGCCACGGCCTGCGGCTGGAGCGGCCCTTGGCTGGCTGTGGGCCTCTGTGCAGAGGCTGTGCGGGAAGGAGGAGGGAGGGGTCCCACTGTGAGAAGTGGCTGCTGAAACAGCTGGGGCAGGCAGATAGGCCGGCCCAGCATGAAGTTCAGCTCCGTGGCCAGCCCAGGCTTCAGGAAGCCCGCTGGCTCTTAGGGAGGCCGTGGGTTAGAACGGGCTGGGCCGGAGGCTTCAGGGAGAAGATGTCTGGGAGGAGAGGCTGGGCAAGAGTCTGAGCTGGTTGCAAGGAGGAGTGGCCACTGTCGGTGTGACCACATGTGTTTGCAGAGCCTGCAGCTCTCCACATACCCTCCTGTGGGAGTCGGGCCTCTGCAGAGCTCCTTGCTGTTTGCAGAGCCTGCAGCTGCATGTAAATGCATTTGTGGTCTCAGCCCCTCAGCCCTTCCCTCTGCAACGTGAGAGCAGCCCCCCCATGGGTGTTCATTTTAATGAAACAGGGACTGGGGCGCAAGAGGACCTCGAACACTGTATAGACGGAGGCAGGGGGCACCGTGCCATCAGGGGCCTGGGCCCTGGACACTGTGCCAAGAGCCCTGCAGAGGAGGGCTGCCCCTCTTCACAACAGAGACCCTTGAGGTAACAGCAGGACCTGGGGAAAGACTCAGTCCGACAGTCAGCCTGTGACTGGGCTCAGGTCTGTCTGTGACCAGGGTCAGGAGTCAGGGCTCAGTATGTGAGCAGGGTCAGGGCTCAGCATGTGACCAGGATCAGGGCTCAGCAGTTGACCAGGGTCAGGGCTCAGCATGTGACCAGAATCAGGTCTCAGCATGTGACCAGGGTCAGGTCTCCGAGTGTGACCAGGGTCAGTGCTCAGTGTGTGACAGGGTCAGGGCTCAGAGTGTGACCAGGGTCAGGCCTCAGAGTGTGACCAGGGTTAGTGCTCAGAGTGTGACCAGGATCAGGCCTCAGAGTGTGACCAGGGTCAGGGCTCAGAGTATGACCAGGGTCAGGCCTCAGAGTGTGACCAGGGTCAGGCCTCAGCATGTGACCGGAATCAGGGTTCAGCGTGTGACCAGGGTCAGGCGTCAGAGTGTGACAGGGTCAGGCCTCAGAGTGTGACAGGGTCAGGGCTCAGCGTGTGATGAGGGGCAGGGCTCCGAGTGTGACCGGGGTCAGTGCTCAGTGTGTAACCAGGGTCAGGGCTCAGAGTCTGACCACAATCAGGGCTCAGGGTGTGACCAGGGTCAGGGCTCAGTGTGTGACAGGGTCAGGGCTCAGAGTGTGACCAGGGTCAGGGCTCAGTGTGTGACAGGGTCAGGGCTCAGAGTGTGACCAGGGTCAGGGCTCAGTGTGTGACAGGGTCAGGGCTCAGAGTGTGACCAGGGTCCGGCCTCAGAGTGTGACCAGGGTCAGGGCTCAGGGTGTGACCAGGATCAGGGCTCAGCGTGTGTTGAGGACAGGGCTCCGAGTGTGACCGGGGTCAGTGCTCAGTATGTGACCAGAGTCAGGGCTCAGAGTGTTACCAGGATCAGGACTCAGCGTGTGACCAGGGTCAGGCCTGAGCGTGTAACCAAGGTTAGGGCTCAGGGTGTGACCAGAGTCAGGGCTCAGGATGTGACCAGAGTCAGGGCTCAGGATGTGACCAGGGTCAGTGCTCAGAGTGTGACCAGGATCAGGCCTCAGAGTGTGACCAGGGGCAGGACTCAGGGTGTGACCAGGGTCAGGGCTCAGGGTGTGACCAGGATCAGGCCTCAGAGTGTGACCAGGGGCAGGGCTCTGAGTATGACCGGAGTCAGTGCTCAGTGTGTGACCGGGGTCAAGGTCAGACCTTGTTGAGGGTGAGGGCTCAGAGTGTGACCAGGATCTTGGCTCAGAATGTGACCACAGTCAGGGCTCAGTGTGTGACCAGGGTCAAGGTGAGTCTGTGTTGAGGGTCAGTGCTCAGGCCTGGGCAGGTGCCTCCCTCTTTTCTGCATGCACAGAGGGATTCTGAGGTGACCCCGTGGCCTCAGAGCCCCGCCCACTTTCCTGTGTGCTGCATTCTCAGAATAGCGGTGTCTTGCCCTCATTGTGTCCCATGTCCCCACCGCATGATGAGGAGAGTCCAGCAGATAATTGCTCACTACTCTCAGAATAGCTGTTGGAGCAGGTGGGGTGGGAGCAGCCCCAGCATTGGCTCCTGTGGAGTGGACAGCCCCCACCCCGCCCTTAGAGGGTAAATATAAACAGCCTGGCTGTGAACTTGACCTTTTCTCTGGTAGCCTGGGGCTTCCCCGCGGGTGTGCAGGGCCTGGCTCCTTCCTGTCACAGAGCAGGTGCCGGCCCTGTGGCCTCTGAGGCCCCCCCGCCTGCTGAGGTCTGCCCCTGGAGATTTTGCAGGCCCTCGTGTGGGGTCCAGCTGTGCCCTCGGTGGGACCCGTCCACGAGACCCTGGCCAGGATTGTCCTGCTCCTGCTTTGTCTGGGAGATGCTGGTGCCATGGGGGGTCCCGAGCACCCAGGATGAGGGTGGGAATGTGCTGGAAGCTGGGCTTATGACGGGCTGGCCACTTTGCAGTGAGAGCAGGTGCGGACAGCCTGCCCGGAAGCAGCAGGAAGGCCCCTTCTCCCCATAGTGAGTCGTCGGGCGCGAAAGCCCACCACTGGTGGTTCTGCTGGGCATCAGCCTTTCTGTTTCGTTGAGGGGCATGGCCTTGCCCTGGGGGCCCCGGACGGGGGGGTGCGCACCCTGCGCCCTCAGCCCCTGCCCAGCCTGCCTTCGTCCTCTTGCCCGCCAGGACCTGAAGAAGTACGGGGCCACCACCGTTGTGCGAGTGTGCGAAGTGACCTATGACAAGGCCCCTCTGGAGAAGGATGGCATCACTGTCGTGGTGAGGGCCTCGGGGTAGCACTGCTGATGCCGGGGGAGGGGGGATGGCATCACTGTCGTGGTGGGGGCCTCGGGGCTCTGGGAGCACCACTGATGCCGGGGTGGGGGGGCGGCGGGCTGGACTGTGAGTGTGGAGCCCCTTGCTGGGAGGCGGGCATGCAGGGCCTGGCCGCATGGTTCTTGTCCCCCCCCCACCCTGGCATGTTGGTGTGCCCGGGCCACGTGATGTTTGGGCACATGTCTAGAGTGGCTGAGCTCTGAGCTTGTGCCTGGCCAGTGGGGCCCAGGAGGCGGGCGCACGTGCCTGATGCACCGCTGTGGCTCCCAAGGCAGAGTCTCCCCAGTGCCGCAGCAGACAGGCGCCACCGCTGCTCACCGCACAACAGCCCCCGTGGGACTCTGCCAGGGCGAACCTGAGGCTCGGGTCAGCCGCTGTCTGAGGCCACGCCCGGAAGGTGCTGGAACCGCAGCGCCTGGGAGCGGTACTTTCATCATAGCCCCCTGCCGCCGCCCTTCCCGCAACCAGGTGGCTGGAGCTCTGACCTCCACAGCCCTGCCTGTGCAGGTGTCCTGAGCCGTGTGGAACAACAGGGGTCCTCGGGCCAGGGCTGTTGGCGGCGGCGGTGGGGGCTCCTGTGTGTCTTGCTGCCTGCTGTTCGGGGCGTCAGTGGGCAGCACTCTGGTGCGGAGGGGAGGGCCGGCACACCTGGGCCTTCCCTGGGGAAGCTCTCTGCGGAGCTGTGGGGAAGGGAGCCTGGGAGCTGTTTCCTTGGTCCCCTGGCCCTGGGGACCCAAGAGCAGGCAAAGGGTGGGGTGGCTGTGCTGCCGCCCGCCTGCAGGACGGGCCACAGGGCTGCGGCATCTCTCCTGGTGCAGGGCTGCCCAAGGCTCGGAGCAGGGATGAGGGCAGCGGGGGTCCAGCGGCCCCACCCAGCTCTGTGGGGCTCGGCCTGCCCAGCATCAGAAGATCCCTTAGACACTAGCTTTCCTCAGGGACGCACCTCCCCGTCAGCCTCGGTGGGCCATGTGGACTCTCCCTCTGTGCCAGACGGCTCTGGCTCTGGGCCAGCCCCCTCTGCCCCACCCGAGTCCTGACCCGGACTTCAGCATCTCCGTGCTCATGGCAGTGACCTGGGCCGGGCTAACCCTGCAGGCTCGCCTGTCCAGAGTGCCTGGAGAGGTGGGCAGTATACAGCTGAGTTTTCAAAACTGAGTGAATCCCCCAATGTCTGGAGAGGTTCCAGCTGTAACTGTCTGGAACCCACCGCCCAGAACAATGGGGCTCACCCTACTGCCCTTCCTTCACTCCTTCCTGGGCTGAGCCTGCTTTGCGCAGCTGGGCTGGGGGCTGGGGACAGGAAGAGGCACGTGTCAGCCGTGCTTGCGGCCCAGACCCCTTGGGCCTGCCGACCCAGACACACTCAGGCTGGTAAGGGTCAGGCTGTGACCCTGGAGTCCCAGCGCGGGCTGGCAGGGAGGGGATGTAGGGCTCACTGTGCTCAGGAAAGAAGAGGGCAGGGTGTTCCAGGAGGGCTTCCTGGAGATGGGGACAGTGGCAGTAAGCAGGAGAGGAGGAGCCTCGCCGCAGGGACCGCATGCCTGGCCAGCTCTCTGCCCTCCGGGGCCTGCTGTCTCACCCTCGTGGGGTCCTTCTGTGCTTCTCAGAGTGCCCACCTTGTCCCAGCCAGGGGCTAGCTGGCCCGGGCCCCCAGCCTCACGGGCTTCTGCCCTCCGCAGGACTGGCCGTTTGACGACGGGGCGCCCCCGCCCGGGAAAGTGGTGGAGGACTGGCTGAGCCTGCTGAAGGCCAAGTTCTGTGATGACCCGGGCAGCTGTGTGGCCGTTCACTGTGTAGCCGGCCTGGGACGGTGAGCTGGGGCACGGGGCTTGCTGAACGGCAGGATTCTGGGATCTGACGTGCTCTTATGTGTGGGTGCCAGGCCCCCGTCACGTGACCACAGGGGGGCAGTCCTTCCCCAAGTGTGACCCCACTCCCTGCTGCTGGGTTGCAACGTGGGTCCCTATGCTCCAGCTGAAGGAGCTGCCAGCCCGCTCCCCAGACGCAAAGACCCACCCCTTACCGCCAGGTGTCACTCAGTGACCTGGGCAGCACACCCCCAGTTTCAGGGCAAGGACTGGCAAGCGGGATTGATGACCAGTATCAAGCCCTCATCTCAGGCCAGACACATGCCCAGCAGCTCCCCTCCCTTTGACTCATCAGCTTTACACTCGGGGAGCCGGAGGCACAGAGAGGGTGCCTGGCCCACCTGGGGCCACGCAGCAAGTGGTCGGGTTCAGCTGCCACCTAGGCCCTCTGTGGGAGAGGGGGCTGCCCTGGGGGAGCCTGGGCAGCTTTTTGGTGGGTGTGAGAGAGAAGGCATTGCCCTGTGCCTTCAGTGGCGGCCTGTCAGGGAAAGGGGTGGGGGATGGTGAGGGAAGGGCTGATGACTTAGCCCTGCGTCTGCCCCCAGGGCTCCGGTCCTCGTAGCACTGGCTCTCATCGAGAGCGGGATGAAGTATGAAGATGCCATCCAGTTCATCCGACAGTGAGTGGCCAGCGAGGGTGGGAGTGGAGGGCAGTTGTGCTCTCAGGGGTCTGGGTTTCGGGGGCCCTTATTCTGCACTCCCCACCCTGTAGGGCCCAGCGTCTTGCCAGCGGGCACTCCTGACCGCTGGCCACAGGGTGACCTCAGAGATGTCCCCAGTCCCATGCAGCCTCATGTTGGGGTAGTGACGCACTCGTGTGGGCCCCATAGCCCGGCCGTCCACCGGACGAGGACTGGTCCCTGTGTGTGGCTCCTGGTGCTGGGAGGTGTGGGTGGGGAGAGGCTCCCCACTCCATGGCCTGCGGCTGCGTGGATGGGGACAGGCAGTGGCACTGGCAGGTCCAAACCCCAGCGATGAGCACAGCTCAGACTTGTTCCTCGCTCCTATGACCCTTCCACGCGGTGGAGTGGGGGCTCCGCTCCGGGACCCTGGGGCTCTTGGCGAGCAGCCCTCCTCCAGTGTTGCTAGTCTTGGGGCTGGAGGGGCTCTGGAAGCCGTGCCTGGCAGACGTGTGTCTCTTCTGCTCGCACTTCGTTGGCCAGAGCAGTCCACGGCTATGCTCGAGATCTTGGGTGGGTGGGGACGGATGCCCTCCTGAAGGGCGTGGTGGGCAGCCTTAGGTGTCCCCCACATCCTGTCACCTGTCACCTGAGGTCCCCCTGTTCCTCCCTCCCTCCTGGGCTGCGAGATGCCCAGGCTCTACCCTGTGTCCCTGTAGGAGCCCGTGGCCTGGGGGTGGGGTGGTACCGAGTAAACGAGGGGGCCTTGGGAAGGTGGGTGCCGTGGGGGTGCTGGAGGAGGTGATAGCAAGGGGAGCTGAGGACCATCAGCAGTGACAGCAGGTAGGGGAGGGGTGATGCCAGCAGGGGGAATAGCCAGGGCGGAGGCCCTCCCTGGAGCTGGGTGGTGCTGCACCATCCGGCCTGACTGCACCCCTGTCCCGTCTCCCCAGGAAGCGGCGTGGAGCCATCAACAGCAAGCAGCTCACCTACCTGGAAAAATACCGGCCTAAGCAGAGACTGCGGTTCAAAGAGCCGCACGCGCACAAGACCAGGTGCTGCGTCATGTAGCCCAGGGGCTGCGAGCGGGAACCCCGCGCCCCCCGCTGCCGGCTTGCCTTCTCTCCCGGCCCTCAGCACCCCGTCCAGCGGGTCCAGCTCGCCCTGCCTGTCCTGTGCTGGCTCCTTCTGTTTCTCCCCGTGTCTCCGTGTGCCCGAGTCCGCCGCTCTGGGGACCCGCGCTTCCCTTCGTCCCCCTGCCCTGCGTCTCTGCCTCTGGGCCTTGTCTCTCTGAGGCTTAGATGGGGCGCGCCTGACCCTCTTAACCCCTGCCCTCCTGCAGGGTCTCCCGGGCAGCTTTCCTCTCAGGCTCATTTGTCAGGGAGCAGGTGTATTTTTTAGCCATTGGGCCTGACCCCAGCTCCACGGCCTCTCGCCCCGACCTGCACTTTCAATTATGGGGTCTGGAGACCATCAGATGTCCTGGACACTCGAAGGCAATAAAACAGGTTCCTGTGGCTGTGTGTGCCTGGAGAGCGGGGTGCGGGGCCGGGCGGGGTGGACAGGGGCCTTGGGAGACCGAGTGGAGCCCAGGGAGGCCCTCCTGCCGGCTGCACTGGGGCTCCCCCTGGCGTCCGTGCTGGGTCCCCGCGCTCCCTGGATGGGGCAGAGCGAGCATCACTCCCACGTGGCCTGGGTGGGGCCCCGCCCTGGTGCCTTGCCATGTTTTGGGAAGGGGGGCTGGGGCATCAGAAGGCAAGGACGGATCACCAGTGTCGCCCCTCTATAAGACAGGCTGGGGCTCGCTCGGTAATTCCTCAGGGCCTCGTGTCCAGTGGGGTGGCCGCTCAGTCCTGCCCCCACCAGGTGTCCTCGTTTCAGCCCTAAAGGCCCAGAGGAGGGTGTAGACGGGGGTAACTGGCTTGGCTCCAGGTGGAGGGACATGCCATCCCATCGGCCCAGGAGAGGGAGGGGAGGCCAGAGGGCAGAGAGTGACCCTAGGGCCCACAGGGTGAGTGAGTCTGGGGGTGCAAGAGGGGCTGGCAGGCATGCTGGGGGTGTGGACTGCCATGCTCAGGTCTCCCAGAGCTGGGGGCCAGCCCTTCCCTGTGCGGGGCACAGCCAGGAAGAGGGGGCCCAGGGTGGCCTGGCTGGCGTGTGGAGAGGCTGGGGGGTGGGGGTGGGTGTCTGTGCGATTCCCTGTCCCCAGGCACTGTGACCCACCTGTGAACACTACCCAGGGGCCTTCGCTGATGGCATTTCTCCCAGTCGCTGGGACCCAGTGCCTGTCAGGAGTCACAGCTCTGGGCCTGGCATCAGGCCTTCTCCCACCTGCATCTCCCTTGCCTTCACCTCCCTCCCTCCGTCCTGCGCCCGACACACACTCGGGGACAGGTCTGCGGGGAAGGGCTCCACCAGCTACCCGGTCGGGACCCTTCTGTTTTCCCAGGGGAGGCGGTGTGCCCAGGAGGGGCAGCGGCCAGGCCTCAGCCCAGAGTCGTGGGCATGGAGGCAGGTGCCCTGCCTGGGCCCGTCCTGTTAGTACTTGGCCGGAGGGCCCTGGGGTGCTGCGTGGGCCGCCCCTTCCTCGGGGCCCTGGGGGTTGACCAAGGGAGACACAGGCCCGTCCCTCTGTCCCCCGGCCTGCTGCAGCTGGCCTGGCAGTGCACTGTTACCGCTGGCACTGTAAATGGGGCGCTGTCCATGTGGCCGGCTCCACAGAGCCCAGCCGCCCTGCTAGGTAGGAGTTGGGCCCGCCCCGATCCCAGACTCGAGGCTTGTCTGTCGTGCCACTGCCGGCTCCAGGCCCACCCGCTCCAAGTTTTCACTGAACCAGACTTCCCGGAGCAGAGTGTGGAGGAGGCCTGCCCACTGCCCAGTAGGGGCCAGAGGATGAAACCCCCCTTTTAGGGGTCCTTTCAGGGACCACAGTCACCAGGCTGGACCACGGGGACCCCATTAACCCACTCCTTGATTCCAAAAGAGCACATCCCTCATGCCCCAGCCAGGGGGTCAGAGCATCCGTGGGGCTCAGTGCACAGGATGGGAGTCGGGAAAAGGCAAGCCCCCCGCCCCCGTCACTCCTTGGGCGGCTCTATTCAGAGCTGGAGGGACGGATAAGATGGTGGCTGCAGATCCCAGCTCTTTCTGGGCTCCCAGGGAGAGAGGGGGCCCGAAGCTCTACCAAATGAAACATCGGAGCCAGCAAATTCGTGCTCCGTGAAGGTTGCTGTATTTCTTCAACCCACCATCCAAGTTGCGGGGCCTCCCCCGTGCCAGCCCCGTGCAGCTGCATCCCTGCCCCGAGGGGCTCACAGTCTCTAGGGGTGGGGTGGGGTGAGAGCCTGGGAGTTTGTCTGGTGCAAGGGAGGGGAGGCTCAGGCCCTGGGGGGCTGCGGAGGGGCTGGGGTGGGGGTTCCCTTCGGCGGGGCTCGTCCTCAGATGGGGCAGTGTGGAGGCCCCCAGACGGGAGAGAGTGGGGAAGGTGCCCCAGGTGGAAAAAGCTTCCTGCACAAAGGTGTGGAGGGGGGTCTGTGTTTTCACCTGGCAGGTAAGGCTGGTGGGGGGCTGGCTGGTCTGGTGGGGGTCCTGAGAGGGACAGCCTGGGGGTGAGGCCCTAGGAAGAACTTCAGCAGGCAAGGGAAAGACCCACTTGCCCATTTCCATGTGGGAAACCAAGTCTGAGAAGGGAGGACCTGGCTGAAGGTCAGGTGGGCCTCCAGGTGGCTGCCTGGGAGGTGGGGGGTCCCTGCTAGGAAGGAACCTCCTCTGGACTCAGCCCTGCGAGGGATCTTGGGAGGAAGGTCTTACTACCCATTTTACAGATGGACTCGCTGAGGCTGTGAGAGCAGAGGCCCTGCTTCAGGCCACACAGCTCCTCCAGGCCGCATCGGGAGGGCCTGGCTCCGGCCCGGGCTGGGTCTGCTGCCAACCCCAGGTGCCGGCCCTGACGGGCCCACGAGGATCGGGCTCAGGGTGGAGGGAGACCTGGAGTCCCCTATACTGAGGAGACCCGCCAAGGGACCGTTTCCCTACTGCCAGCCCTTGGTGACTCTAGAGCTCCAAGCCAGAGATGAGCTGAAGGCTCAGGCGTGGGGGCAGCCCTGGCGAATGGCTCCATTCCACTGTGGCTGCCCTCAGAGGGCCTTTGCGCGCAGGACGCTGGCAGGCATGGCCTGGGCTGTGGTCAGGTGGAGTCCCCTGACCTCCACGAGTGCGGGGGCTGTCATTGGCGGGACCCTGCACAGACTTCACAGTTCGTCTCTGGGAGACCTGCTCTGCCCCCCACCCCCCCATCCGCCAGGCCTGCTGGTGTCCCCTGGGCTTGCCTCGGTCCTCTGGGGCCGTGAGGTCGTGGCCAGGGAGCCGACAGGTGTGACGCTTCTTTGTTGAATCTAGATCTTTCTTTCAAATGGAAAAATGTTATGCAACCAAGCTCTTTGTGGACGGGGCAGGGCTGACAGATTTGGTGGGCACAGGGGAGGAGGAGGGGGGTGAGGGAGGACGGCCGGAGGTCACTGCGGTCTGGCTGCCACCGTCTGAAGGAAGGAGAACTGTCTGGTGGCAAATTCCCGGATTCCGGGCTCTGGGTCTTTTTTGAGATCTTCAAAAGCTCCAGGGGAGGAGACACAAATCAGAGGTGACTCGGGGTCCCGTCTGCCCACAGCCCCACCCTGGTGGAGGGAGCCGGGGGTCCCAGACCCTCCTTCCAGCAGGGGTGCGGGCGGCAGGGGAACGTCACCCAGACCCCACCTCCTCTGCCTCCCAGGCCTGGGGGGCTGCCCTCCCCCACCCCACCTGTTCCACGCCCCAGACTTTTGGGAGCCTCGGGTGGTGTGAGTGGGTGTGAGCCCCCGTCTCACACCCCAGAGGTGGGCTGGGAGGGACGCCGGCAGACACGGGGCTGCTTACTGGAGAACAGCAGGTTTGTGTCGACACTGTTCACCATCTGGGACACGGCCTGGGGATGGTAGCAGGTGGTGTAACCTGTGTGACAGACAGAGGAGTTGGCGGCGCAGGGGGGCTTGCTGGCGGGTGGGGGCTCAGACCCTCTCCTGCCCTTCTGGGGCCCCTCACCCACCACCCCTCCTCTCTTGCCGGCGGACCCTGGGCTGTGTTGTGGTAGCCTGGCAGGTGCTAGTGGGCGGACCAGGGCAGGTGAGGGTCAGGGCACTCAGGCGGGGCAGGCCCGGAGGGTTCCGGAGCCTGGCCACCCCCGCTCACCGATGAAGAGCGCCGCCCAGGTCTTGATGTGACGGTGGCGGCTGTGCAGGTAGCTGAGGGCCTGCGCCAAGTGGATGCTGAACTCCTCCTGGCTGTGGGTCATCTGGCCGGAGGACAGCGTGCTGTGCTCGCTGGACCACGGACCCCGGCCAGGCCCCACCCCTGAGGCCCCTGGGGCTGTGTGTGGGGTGAGGAGCACAGGGGAGCCCCGAGCCTGGAGCTTGGCCCTAGCCCCCCAGCCCGGCCTTCCTCCCCACAGCAGCGTGTCCCTGCGCCCCGGGCCCCTCACCAGGCAGGTCCAGAGGAAGTGGCGGGCGCTGAGGCCCCCCTCCCAGGCCAGCGTGCAGAAGAGGGTGTGCCGCAGCCGCCACCGGAGCAGCACGGCGCAGCGGTAGAGGGCAAACTTGGCCTGCTGCGGGGACAGCCACGGGAGGGGTCACCGGCTGCCCACGCGCTCCGCGAGGGAGGTCTGTCCCCTCCCCAGACCACGAGCTCCGTGTGGAGTCTGAGGCCCGATGCTGTCCTCCCCAGCTGTGCTCTCAGCCCACCCTCTGCCCCCGGGGAGCCCTCACTCCTGCCCCAGTGCCTGGCCGCATTCCCCCCATTCCTTTGGGAACTGGCCGCTTGTTGCCTCTCTTCCTGATGGCCAGGACCCCGGGGAGGCCGAGCTGTGTCTTCCTGGGCTCAGCACAGGGCCTGGCTGGCACATAGGGAAGCTTGATCATTTCACCAAGTTCAGTGAACGACCCGAGCCCTCAGCCTGTGTCGGGTGCTGGGGACGCAGCAGCGAGCGGAACGGCCAGGGGCTGCCCCCACAGACCGCACGGCTGCACGTGAGCACGTGTGCTTGTGTGTGTGTGCACGTGTGCACAGGGTGGACCTCAGTCCACCAGGGAAACCACCTCAGGTCCACACTGCTGCCCCAGGGAGCAGCCTTGCCCTCAGGTGGCCCTACTGCCCTCTGCAGAGCCTCGCTCCGTGGCCCCGGCCACCTGTGTCTTCCCAGTGCACCCAGGGAAAGCCCCCCGGCAGGCACTGACCGTGATGACGGCTGGACAGCAGTCCTTCAGGTGCAGGAGCAGGGGCACCATGCTCTGGTGTACCTGGGTCCGCAGGCCACTCAGCTCCCTGCCCGCCATGGCTGCCACCAGGTCCCCGAACAATGCCATGGCCGCCGCCCGGATCCCATCCCGCTCCTGCAAGGCAGGGCTCAGAGCCACAGCTGAACCCACCTGGGGCCCCAGTCTCCACCCAACTTGGGACCCCCACCCTATGGAGGGAATGGGGCTCAGTTCCCGCAGCAGAGCCCTCACCAGGCTCCGGGCCCCTGGGGCAGGGCAGTGCCTCCCCCGTCAGAAAGGCCCCCTTGTGGGTCCCAGGCCTTCTGCAAGGACATGAACTCATGTCTCACAATCTCATCCTGACCACCCAAGGGTCATGAATGCAGCTGGGGTCTGGGCCTTATCCCTCTAGTTCCCCAGTGAAGGGAAACAGTAGCTGTGAACGAGGGACAGTCAGGAAGGTGAGGACCTCAGGGCTGGAGGGTGAAGGGTGCTGTTGGTCCAGCCTCGTGGGGAAGGGGACGAGCGCCACCTGGTGGCCACTCAGCCCGGCTCAGCCCAGGTGTCCCAGGTGCACACCCAGGTATCCCCCCCAGAGCCTTGTCTGCCTCCCCAGCCCAGGTGGACAGCAGCTGGGGTCCCCCTGCCTTTAAGGGCTGAGATAGTCACAGGAGGAGCACAAGTAGGGGCACGCTGCCTCCTCCTGGGGGCACTCACGTCGTCAAAAAAGGAGCGGGCGTTGATGGCGACCCCGAGGCTTTGGGCAGCCACGCCCCGTGCGCCCAGGCGGTGCAGCACGTCGGACACGGTGCCCATGACCTGCACGACCACCTGCTCGCTGTTCTGGAAGAAGCCGTTGAGGAAGGGTGGCAGCTGTCCACAGAGCAGGCTTCCCTAGGGGTGGCGGGGGCTGGTGGGCTGAGGGCGCTGGGACTGGCTGCTCCCATACCTGACCCAGCCCTGCTGTTTGCACCTGGAGCAAACTCGGCCCCTCCCTCCGCGGCCCCACCCCAGCCCCCATCCTGGCCGGGGCACCTGCATCGCCCCTGCATGCCTGCCCGGCATCGTCCCCCCAACCTCACTGGGATCCCACCCTGGCTCTGCACACAGCAGCTGTGCTCCTAGTTCTGGTCTGCCCACCAGGAGCTGTGTGGACATGGACAGGGCTTTCCCTCTCTGAGGGGGTCCTCCTGGGGCTAAGGGATATTAACCCCCCTTGCTAGTGGGCTCCCAGCTGTTTCTTTCTCCTGTCACCATGCTGGCCAGAAGGCCCCTCGCCCTGTCCTGGAGACCACCCGCCCCTTCCTCCGCCTCACCCTGCCTTTGCCCCCTTCCCGGCCTCCCTGTGGGTCAGCCGGGGCCCTGGGGCAGGACGAGACAAGGTCGGTCAGGTGTGCACAGACTGAGGTCACTGGCTCCTCCCATCTCAGTGACCATGTCCCACGTTCACACTACTTTACAAAAGACTGAGTTCGTTTTCAGCCAGTTCTGTCTGCTTGTCTTGTTTGCCTCGCATTCACGAACCGTCCAGATGAACGGCCGGATGGCAAGATGTCGGCTAATGGGTGTTTCCCGCCACTGGGCCCCTCATCAGTGATAGCGTGTGAGAGCCAGGGTGATTTTTACAGCTCTAAAACAAGTTTTAGGCCACGTCATTGGCTTCCTGAGCTCTTTGGTTTGGTTTGGTTTAGAATATTAAACGTTTTCAGCCAATGAGTTAACAGCAACAAACACTTTCTGAGCACCTACTGGGTGCAGCGAGGGTACTGGGATATAGGACAGGGGTTCTGGCGTTGGACGGAACAGGCAGAATGGGGTTTAATGGGAAGGACCAGAAAACAAATGAAGCACGAACAACGCGATGTGGGTCAGAAGGTGGCAAGCAATCTGAGAGAAGATAAAGCAGGGTGGGGGTGGAGCTGGCTGTGGTGGAGGCCGCGGCGGGGGGGTGGTGGCGGTGGGGGTGGTGGTTACAAAACTTTAATTTCAAGTAGGATCAGAGAAGATGTCACCAAGAAGGTGACCACTGAGGAAATTCTTACAGAGGTGCAGGAAAAGCATTCTAGCAGAGGGTGTGGCATGTGCAAAGGCCCTGAGGCAGAAGCATGCCTGCCCTGTTTGTGAGCAGAGGAGAAACTGATTCAAATCATCACAGGAGCTGGCTGGCTGCTGGGGGAGCCTACACTGCAAAGGAGAAGGGGCAGCTATTGGGACCAGGTAGGGGGTGCCCGTCTGGGAGATGCTGGTGGCTTCAGGGAGGGCAGCAGGGCAGTGGGAGAACAGGTGCATTCTGGGTTTTCTTGGGATTTTTTTATTGCCTGGACGGCCCCAAGGTTTGGGGTCCCCCTCAGCTGAGATGAGGGTTGTGGAGGCACCTGTTTGGGCTGGGGGGGCGTTGGGGGCGAGGAGTTTGTGCACATGCTGAGTTTGAGAGGCCAGCTAGGATCCCAGCAGTGAGTCACGGCTGGAGTCCAGGGCTGGGGTTGGGATGCAGATCTGGGGCCAGTCGGCCAGTCGATGGTACTCGAAGATTGGAGAAGGTCAGCAAGGGAGCGGCGAAGACAGGGCCGAAGAATGGGGGGGGGGGCAGGTCCAGTGCCAGGCCGGGGACGGGAGGAGAGACCAGCAGAGCTGAAGAGGATGTGGGAGCGACCTGGGAGGGAAACCAAGCGAGCGAGGGGTCCTGGGCCAAGGGGATGGAAGTCCCCCAGAGCCGTGTGCTGATGGGCCCAACAAGGCGTCCCGCGGGGCGAGGTCCCAGGGGCCGTGCGCCAGGCGGTTGCAGGCTGGCGGCGCGGCTGGCTGACTCCATGCCTGTGTTTGCACGGTTTCTAGTGGAATGCTTCATTAGGCGTCATGGTGATGGCGTCTTCTTACAATTCCCAACAAGCACAAAGGGCCTCTTGCTAGGGGGGCTCCTGCTGCGGTGGCCACGTGGGTGCCCAGGAGATGGACTCCCCCCGAAGCGCCATCACGCGGTCCATCGACTGGAGCGGAAGTGAGTGATGCCCTTGTGGGTTGTGCCCTCAAAGCATGGGGTGTGCTGCTGGCTGGAGTGGACACAGTGGGCAGCACCCGGGGCTGGAGGCAGGGGTGCACAGCAAACGAGGAGGAGCCTGACCTCCCGAGAGTGCAGACCAGGATGGCCACACCCCTGCGAGAGAAACGCACGTCCGCCTTGCTAAAGCCGCCATTAGCTTGGCCCTTCTGCGTGGGCGGCACCTCTGGCCTCCTCGGACACTGGCCACCACCCAGCAAGTGCCGTCCGTGTTTGACGGTAGACGGTGGCTGGGAAGGCGGGGAGGGAACAGTCCCACACGGCCTGGCAGAGGGCGCCTCTCTGGTGTGGGGGCGCTGAGCTGAACGTTGACCCTCAGCCCTGCGGCCTGCTCTGTCCCCCCAGGTCCGCTGATCCTGCCCCACCCCAGCAGGCCCCAGGGCTGGCAGTGCTCTGGATCCCCCTGCCCACCCCCAGCCCCACTGTAGCCAGCAGCCCACACCCCACTTGGGAGTCATGCCCCTTCCCCGGCCCTGGCTGTCCTGGTCTGGCAGCGCTCCTGTCTGTCTTCTCCGTTCCCCGCAGGACCCACCCAATGCAGGGCATGGAGGCACATGGAAACTTCCTACTGATTGTCTGCCTGCAGGAACAGCTGGAGAAAGGTGTACGGATGACTGACCACCGACTGACTGACTGACCAACCAATTGAGTGACTGACTGACTGAATGAATGATGGAGCAAATGTGAATAACTGAGTGGATGCATAATAAATAAAGAATGAACAAAAAATAATGAAAGAATAAGTCATAAATGCAGGGCCCAAGGAACAATGGATGGACAGACAGGGGGATGGATGGGTGGATGGGTGGATGGAAAGGTGGACAGATGGACGGGTGGATAGGGGGATGGACAGATGGATGGGTGTGTAGGTAGGTGGACGAGTGGATGGGCAGATGAATGAAGAAAGGTTATTCTCCCTTATTAAGTACCTACAGTGTGTCATGTGCAGGACAAAGGGCTCTGCCGGCAGTGACCCTAGTGGTGATCTCCTCTCACCCACGTGCAGACATGCAAGGTGAACAAAGCGGGAGGGAAGTGGGCTGACCGGCAGGAGGCTGCTGAATCTCTTTGGAACCTGGTCCTTCCGTGGCCCCCCTGCCATCAGACACTTTCTCCCACAAGCCCTGTGAATGCTTATGTTCAGCAGTGGAGATGGGTGTGGGCATCTTGCCGCTGTCTTGGGTGTTCATGTGGCCCCTGGGGTGGATGCGGGAGGCGAAGGCCGCGCACCTCCGGGTCAGGTGGGAAAACCTCTCTAACCCGACGTTTCTGCTGAATGACAGCAGCCCCTGGCAGGTCCCACGCCGCTGCCAGGGATAAAAGGCTGCAGCCCATGACAGCAAACGGCTGGAGGGGACGGACCGCTGTGCCGCACACGCTTGGACGCAGCATGGCACTCGTGAGCAGCTGCTGTGACCACTCCCGTGATACCGAGATGGACACTGACTCAGGCCCAGGCGCTGAAGAAACGTGCAGCTAGAGAGTGCTGGAGTGTGGATGGGGTGGACCTGGCAACCTGTTGTGTCACCGGGCGCTCCACCACGGCTCGGCGCCCTAGGAGCCCACAGCAAGGGCGACATCAGGAGCAAGTGGGAGGGCCAGGTGCACTGGGGACTGTGTCTCGGGCCTTCTCTCCTGCCTCTTTGCTAACGTCCCCAGCTGTTCATCAAGGGATGTGGGCTGTTCCAGTGATGGGGGAGCCGGAAGGGGATGGAGAAGATGGGTCACCGGCAGATGGTGAGATTCTCAGGGCAAGTTCCTCTCCACGGGCCAGCCTTGGGAGCCACCTGGTGGGCCCCTCCTCAGCCCCTGGAGGTCTGCAATAGCGCTGTGTCTCTCCTGGGTTGGAGGAGACAACGTCCCCGGGGAACAGACACTTTAACCCCCGACACCCTGCTGAGAGACCATCACCAAACCCACTCTACAGATGAGGACACTGAGACCCGGACAGGGGGTCATGTGCCCCAGCTACACTGCGGGAAGGGACAGAGCCAGGATTCCAACCCAGTAGGCCTGTCCATCCCCCATGCACCCCGCTGCTCTGCTGGGGCTGTGTGTGTGTGACAGCGACAACGTCCCTCGGGCCCTTACCTTCTCTGGGTGGAAAAGGATGTTTCCTAGGCCCTGCAGGCTCCACACGCGGATGTCGGGGCTGGGGTCCCTGAGGCTTCGGGCCAGCACAGTCAGGGCGGCCTGTCTGGGGAGCACGTCCAGCAGGGCGGGGCTGTAGAGAAACTGGGGCAGGCCCCAAGGGCAGGCGGTCAGGCAGGACACCTCCCCTTGGAGAGCCTCCGTCTGCGTCTGGGAGCAGGGCTCGAGCACCAGGGTCTGGCCGGGGTTTTGCGGAGGGCACGTGCTCAGCGCTCTCTGGGTGTCCTGGTTAACAAGTATTTGAAACCCACTTCCAAGCTGGTTTGACTCCTCAGTGTGCGACTGGGGAAACCCAGGCCCGGAGGGGGGAAAGGGCCTTGCCTGGTGTCACACAGCAAGGCTGGGGTCAGCGCATAGCAGTGCCCTGGCTCATGGGACACCTGGGGACGGAGCCCCATTGGGAGGGGCGGGCTCAGATGTTCCTGCTGGTGGGTGGGATGGGGAGCGGCACCCGGCCTTGATGTGGGGTTCTCCCTGCTGACATCTGCTATGGAGGTGCCTCATGAGCCCCTGCACCCCCTCCCCGAGCCCCGCCACGGCCCCAGCCTCAGTGGCAAAACCTGCGTGTCACACCCCTGCGCCTCTCCTGTTCCAACCAGCGCCCTCTTGGCCTCACAGTCCCTGGGGCGACCCGAGCCCAGCTCTGCCTGGCCAGCCAGCTCTGTAGGGGTCGGGCCAGGGAGGGAGGGGTGGAGAGACCGGTTCTTCCAGGCCGCAGGCTGACAGGGGCCTGAGAAGCAGGGGACCCAGCCAGGAGCCCTGGAGTGTGGACCGGCCTGGAGCCAGAAGGGGGAAGGAGGGGGTAGAATGGGTCATCTGGAGGCGCGTCCGTCCAGGCAAGGTCCTGATGGGGGCCCCGAGGCAGCTGGAGGAGGAGGCTGTGTCTGAGGGGCTCCCCTCTCCCTGCCCAGGCCCTTACCTCGGTGAGGATGAGGATGGCCGCCTTCCTCTCCCGCTCCTCCTTGCTCTGCAGGCTGGGCAGCAGCTGTCTGGTCACTGCCTTGATCTGCTTGCAGTGGTTCTGCACCATGGCCCTGGGGCGAGGGGAGGAGGGCAGGGGCAGGGCCCAGCGTGCCGATGTGTTCCGGGATCCACCTCCCCCTACCAGCGGCCCAGCAGGGGCTGCATGTGGGCGGGCACCCGTCGCTGTGAGTGTGCGATGCCCCTCTGCACCCCTGGCCGCCCCCTGGCTTCCGGGCTGGGCTGGGCGTGTGGGAGGCAGAGGAGCGGGCCCCTGGGCACCTCCAGCCGGTATGGAGCTAGTGGCAGATGCCCGTATCCATGGGCTCCGGGGGGCTGTGCGTGCGACCAGGCGCAGGGCACCGCCTTCCACGCCCGAGGACGTGTGCACGCGTGTGAGTTCCTAGGCTGTGCTCACGGGGGGGGGGGCCTGGAGGTCACCGTGGTCGATATCCCCAGATTCCTGGACAGGTGGTGGCCTGGGTCAGGCCCTGTCCCCTGCCCTGGCCCCACTCCTACCTGGCGAGGAGACCCACGCCCTGCGGGTAGGTGTGGATGGTGGTGAAGAGCTTCCAGGCGCCCTGCAGCTCCAGGTGCGCGAAGTCCTGCCAATGCCCCGTGGTGGACAGCAGGCTTTTCAGCGCTTCCAGGGACGTGCTGTGGGGGGACAGGGGGGTCACCGGGCCAGCCCTGACCCTGGGGAGGGGGCCTGCTGCCCTGGGTGGAAAGGAATGTTTTCTGCAATGGCTGCACCATTTTACACCCCCACCCATGGGGGCTGTTTTTTTAGGTGGCCGTCCTCCCGTGAGCGCGGGTCTCTTGTGTAGCCAGCATCTGCCGCCTTGGCTGCGTGTGCAGATGAGTGAGGGGAGCAGGGAGGGTGCAGGTGTGTGAAGCCTGCCGTGGGCACCAAGCTGGGCATCCCGAGCATTGTCTGTCTGACCTGCTGATGCCTCGGGCACCGGCCGCTGCTGTCCCCAGCAATGCCATGTGGACACGAGGCCCCAGCCTCCTCTTTCTGGCCTGGAGTCCAGATGCCCTCTCAGGAGTCCCCCAGTCACATGTGAGCCACGGGAGGGCATCACTGGGTCCCCCTCACCCGGACATTGCCCACTCTGGCCACCTATCCCCAGTGCCGATCAGACCCTGCCACTCCCTCTGCGCAGAGCCCTCCGTGGCTCCCCACTGCTCTGGTGCAGAGGCTGATTTCAAGGCCTCCTTCCTGTTCCCTCCCTCATGTCCCCTCCCCCTAAGGCTCTCTGCCCTCCCTGCCCCCACCCAGGGACGTCAACTGTCAGTCAGGTCTCAGCTCAGAGGCTTGGTCCTCAGGGACCACACGGCAGGTGGCGTGCTCCGGGTCATCCTCCATGGAGGTGGTGACCCTCAGGGCCTTTGCGGTGTGTCATCTGTCCATCTGTCATTGGGCCGTCACCTGACCCCCATCTGCATGTCTCCGGGGCTGTGAGCACCCGAGCAGAGGGTCCCATCTCTGGTGATTGGTGTGGTCTGGGGCACAGCAGCCCAATCTGTCAGTATTGAAGTGTTGACGTGGGGACACAGTGGCCCCTGCAAATGCTGACAAGGGTGCCATCCGTCAGTCCTACCTCTCTTTCCTCCAAGAACTGTAGGGAGCGTGGAGCAGGGGTGGGGGCAAGGCTGAAGCCAGGGGCCAGGGGCTGGGGGCGCCAGGAGAGGGGTAGGGCTGCGGGGACCCCAGGGTGGTAAGCGAGGACAGAGGCTGGCACAGAGTGCCATGTCGGCCCCTCCCTGCTCCGGAGTCCTTGCTGGGTCACCACCCAGCATCCGGTGCCACCCCCGTGTGGTGACAAGCCCTCTGAGGCCCTGGGAGTGGCTGCCAACTTCCCCACCACCCCTGACCACTTGCTGGTGTGGCTGCTGGTTGGTCTGCCCTTCCTGTGGGCCTTTCTGGGTTTTCCTCCGGGCCAGGTGGGACCCAGGTCCTGTCCCTGCTCCAGGGACGGTGTGCGAGCCCGGCCTGGGCAGTTAGAGCCCCACACGCCCCTGTGGCCCAGGTGATCCGTTCAGGGGTGAGCATGTGACCCGAGACGGGCCAGTCAGAGCCAATGGACTACGCCTGGGGTGTGAGTCTGTCCCTCAGTTGCTGGGGTTGCTTCCCTTCTCCCCGGAAAGGACTCACCTGGAGGGAGGCCTGGCAGCCGAGGGGAGGGAGGGAAAGGGCTGGTGCTGCTTGAGCCTGTCCATCCAGCTGGTCAGAACAAAAGGCTCCCCAAGTACCCCAGTGAGATGGACGGACACCTGTGCTCCCTAGGAGTTTCCATTCCACAGGGTGCAGATAACAGGTGTTAGACAATGCTGGCCTTGGGAGGGGAAGGGCCGAGTGGGAGTAGGACCACTATTTTAGAGAAGGTGTTTGGAGAGACTCACAGGAGGTGAGAATATTTGGGGGAAGAGCATTCCAGGAAGAGGGAGCAGGAAATGCAAAGGCCCTGAGGCAGGAGCGCGCTGGGTTTAAGGAACAGCAGGGAGACCTCTGAAGCTAGAGAGGGCAGTGTGAGCGAGGGGTATGTGGCAGGAAATGAGGTCCTGGAGGCAACAGGGAGCCAGACAGAGGCCTCTGGGCCACTGAAAAGATCTGGCCTTTTCTGAATTAAGTGGGGAGGGGCAGGGAGGCGTGGGGCCATGGACATGCTTTGAATGGCATCTGGGCTGCAGTGTGGAGGGCAGGTGAGCAGGGTGGGGATGGGGGGAAGTCTGGGAGATCAGGGAGGCTGGGCACGTGCGGGCAGACTCAGGGCTGGGGGAGCAGATGGGTGGAGACAGTTCACTGCAGCCCCTCCTGGCCCTCCTACGTACGTTCTGGGAGGAGAACGTTTTATTAGCTTATTAGGGAAGATTCATGCATTTTGCATGGTTGAGCTGAAGAAAAAAGGAACTTTATGCACATTCGAATTCAGAAGCAATATGAGAAGAAGTGCCATTTTTTTTCCAGTGACGCGCCTTGGGGAGAGCTGTTATAACCGACAAATTACGTGAAGCACATCATAATACAAACAAATGAAAAGAGTCGGCCCCAGCGGTTTTTAAAGACTAGCTTGTTGGATTTCTCGAGACATGACCTGGCGCAGAGGGAGGGCAAGCCAGCCAGTCTGAACGGTGGCTGAGTGCAGCAGGGCGCGGACCCTCCTACATGGGTCCTGTCCACACTGCACAGCGGGGGGGGGGGGCAGATGCCGCAACTGTCACGTCAGGGCACAAATGCACCAGGGTCAGAGCCTTGCTCAAGGGGACCTGGAGGGGCTCAGCACTGGCCAGGGGCCGCCCTGCCTTCCCACAGGCTCCAGCTCAGCAACCCATGGGCATGCTGTGTCTCTCAGAGAAAGCCTCTGAGCTTCTCTGAGCCCTGGTTTCTTTATGTGTATGATGGGGAAGACAGCATTCATCTCACAGAATTCCTGCAAGGACCACATTCAGGGAAGATGCGGTGCCTGCTGTGGGCAGGTGGCAAGTGCTGTCCCATGAAGTCCGCACAGGCCAGCAAGCACGGAGCGGCTCTGAGGCCAAGCGGCCCTCGGGAGCACGAAAACAGGCCCCGTGCCTGCCCCGAGTCCCTCCGTGCTGACTGCTGCATGGGCCTTGCTAGTGTTTGGGGGTTAAATCGTGTCCCCCTAAAAAGCTATGTCTAAGACTTAAACCCTGTACCTGTGAATGTGCCCTTATTTGGAAACGGGGTCTTTGCAGCTGGAATCTGGTTAGATGAGGTCCATAGAGTGACCCTAATCCAGTATGACTGGTGTCCTTATACGAAAGGGAAACCGGGACAGAGACACGCAGGGGAGAGCAGCAGGTGATGAGGGAGGCAGAGGGGGGAGCAACATGTGCAGGCCGGGGAGCACTGGGAGAGGAAGAAGCCAGGAGCGTCCTCCCTACGGGCCTCAGAGGGAGCAGGGCCCCGCTGACACCTCGCGCTTGGACTCGAGCCTCCAGTGCCGAGCCCACAAGCTGCCAGTGCTGCTGCGCTCTCAGCATCCCGCTGGTGGAGCCTGTACTCCGGCCTTACCTCCGGGGGCTGGGCATGGTCGCCTTGGGGGCCTCCTGGCCGGGCTGCGGCTCCTGTAGCAGGTCCAGCTCCAAGACGTAGTGCATCTGGGTGAGGAGGGCCAGGAGCAGCTCGGGGTAGGCGTCCTGCATGGCCTTCTTGAACTCTCGGGCGAACTGTAGCTCGTGCAGGGTGTTCATGGCCTGTCGGGGGCAGGGTCACATCTGACCTGCCCTCCCTCCTGTCACAGCCTCCAGGACCAGGGCCCTATCTCTGGGATGTCTCTCCGGGGGCCCTGGCCCTCTCGGCTCCCTCCCTGGACCTGCTTGCAGGCCTGTGCCCTCCGTCCCAGCACGTCTGGGGACACCACCCCCACCCGCCTGTCCCCAGTCTGCCATCCGCCTGTGTCCAGCCCCTGCTGCGTAGCCCAGGCAGCAAGGCTGCGTGGGTCTGTGCTCCCCGTGGTACCGTGGTACCGTCAACACAGAGGTCTCTAATGAGTGACAGCCAGGGGGGACAAATGACCCCCGGAAGGCGGAGCTACCAGACAGCAGCCCTGAGGCTTCCGTGCCTGTTGGAGCACATGGTCCAGAATGTTCTTGGGGAGGGGGGACAGCACTGGGAAGTCATGACAAGGGCAGGCCAGGGCTTGGGGTGTGGTGGGACACAGAGAAGGCCACCCTGTTGACCCCATGCTGCTGTGTGGTTTCCGATAGGAAGGGCCCACATCAGCGCGGGGCAGGGGTGTTCAGAAGGACGGAGGACCAGGCACAGAGACAGGGTGGAGCTCCCATCTGCTGCCATGTTCAGCCATCACACACCTGTGCTCAGGCAGCAGCCTGTCTGGGGGGCTCTGGGTGGGGAGGGGCTCTGGGGGGCTCTGGGCCGCTGCTCAGGGGTTTTTGGGGTGAGGGTGTGTGTCTCAGCCTGGAAAAAAACGGGGTCGGGCCACAGCTGCTGCCTCGTCAGAGTCCAGCCAAGGACAGGTGTGGCTGTGTTAGGACTGAGCCCCCGGCTCCCGTGGCCGTGGAGGGAGGAAAGCTGGCTTTGGGGGGGGGGTGCGGTTCCTACAGGAGGGTGCAGCTGCAGGAGGCAGCCCCCAAGATTCCCCCAAAATCTACAAGCCCAGGCCCCAAGTGTGGACAGAGGGGCCCACCATTGTCCCCACTCTTCCTCTGCTGGAACCTGCCTCCCGAAGTTCCAGTGCTCTGAGGCCACCCACACAGCGGGTCCCGCATCCTGGGTACGCGCCACGTGCCTGGTCTGGCCTTGCAGGACCACTACTGTCCCACTGCATGGGGGCGGGGGCAGGCTCTGTAGCAGTCCGAGCCCTCAGCCAGGAAGTGGGGGGCTGGGCCTGTGCGGTCAGCCCCTGCCCGGCAGCCTTGGAGGCCCCTGTTGGGGGGCTTCCACAGCCTGGCCCAGGGCTCCCCCTCCCTGGGGCCTGGCGCCCCATGGCTGCGCCGATGCCGCCAGTGCTGACGTGCACACGGGAAGCCAGCCCCCACGCGGGGGCAGCTGGGGCGGCGTCCAGGGAGCGACGGCAGACACTCACAGCGAGCGAGCGCAGGCAGGGCTTATCCTTGAGCTGGGGGCTGCTGTCTCTGGCCCCGGCGGGCAGCGGCCGCTCCTGCAGCCAGGCCAGCAGCATGGCCAGCACCAGGCGGCTCACGGGCTGCTCAGCTCCCAGGGCCCTCCACGAGCGGAAGGCGTGGCTGCGGGCAAAGAGGGGTCATGAAGGTGGCCCCGCTCGTGCTCAGCCGCACCTGCAGGCCACCAGGGCCTCAGGGGCCAAGGGAGGAGGCTGGGCTGGATCCCACATGGGACCCTGGCTGTGGGGAGCCCCTGGGGTGGAGGAGAGCCCTCGAGGGGAGACTGGGCAGCAGGGACAGGAGTGCGCGTGGTCTGTGGGACAGGCGGGAGATGGCAGGCCCGCCGCCCTGGTCCAGGCGCCTGGGTCTCCTCACTTCCAGGGTCTGTCCTCCAGGCTCCCTGCACCGCAGCTAGAGACTCTCTGTCACCCTCAATGGCTCCTAAGTACTGACAGGACACGTCCAGCTGACCCCTGCCCTCTGTCCTCCTCTCCTGCCTTTGGGCCTCCACGTGTGCCATTGTTCCCTGGGCTTAGGGCAAGCCTCCCCACCAGGCCTG
>NW_024427107.1:78174491-78177286 GCF_017311325.1 Ursus maritimus
CCCTACGGGCCTCAGAGGGAGCAGGGCCCCGCTGACACCTCGCGCTTGGACTCGAGCCTCCAGTGCCGAGCCCACAAGCTGCCAGTGCTGCTGCGCTCTCAGCATCCCGCTGGTGGAGCCTGTACTCCGGCCTTACCTCCGGGGGCTGGGCATGGTCGCCTTGGGGGCCTCCTGGCCGGGCTGCGGCTCCTGTAGCAGGTCCAGCTCCAAGACGTAGTGCATCTGGGTGAGGAGGGCCAGGAGCAGCTCGGGGTAGGCGTCCTGCATGGCCTTCTTGAACTCTCGGGCGAACTGTAGCTCGTGCAGGGTGTTCATGGCCTGTCGGGGGCAGGGTCACATCTGACCTGCCCTCCCTCCTGTCACAGCCTCCAGGACCAGGGCCCTATCTCTGGGATGTCTCTCCGGGGGCCCTGGCCCTCTCGGCTCCCTCCCTGGACCTGCTTGCAGGCCTGTGCCCTCCGTCCCAGCACGTCTGGGGACACCACCCCCACCCGCCTGTCCCCAGTCTGCCATCCGCCTGTGTCCAGCCCCTGCTGCGTAGCCCAGGCAGCAAGGCTGCGTGGGTCTGTGCTCCCCGTGGTACCGTGGTACCGTCAACACAGAGGTCTCTAATGAGTGACAGCCAGGGGGGACAAATGACCCCCGGAAGGCGGAGCTACCAGACAGCAGCCCTGAGGCTTCCGTGCCTGTTGGAGCACATGGTCCAGAATGTTCTTGGGGAGGGGGGACAGCACTGGGAAGTCATGACAAGGGCAGGCCAGGGCTTGGGGTGTGGTGGGACACAGAGAAGGCCACCCTGTTGACCCCATGCTGCTGTGTGGTTTCCGATAGGAAGGGCCCACATCAGCGCGGGGCAGGGGTGTTCAGAAGGACGGAGGACCAGGCACAGAGACAGGGTGGAGCTCCCATCTGCTGCCATGTTCAGCCATCACACACCTGTGCTCAGGCAGCAGCCTGTCTGGGGGGCTCTGGGTGGGGAGGGGCTCTGGGGGGCTCTGGGCCGCTGCTCAGGGGTTTTTGGGGTGAGGGTGTGTGTCTCAGCCTGGAAAAAAACGGGGTCGGGCCACAGCTGCTGCCTCGTCAGAGTCCAGCCAAGGACAGGTGTGGCTGTGTTAGGACTGAGCCCCCGGCTCCCGTGGCCGTGGAGGGAGGAAAGCTGGCTTTGGGGGGGGGGTGCGGTTCCTACAGGAGGGTGCAGCTGCAGGAGGCAGCCCCCAAGATTCCCCCAAAATCTACAAGCCCAGGCCCCAAGTGTGGACAGAGGGGCCCACCATTGTCCCCACTCTTCCTCTGCTGGAACCTGCCTCCCGAAGTTCCAGTGCTCTGAGGCCACCCACACAGCGGGTCCCGCATCCTGGGTACGCGCCACGTGCCTGGTCTGGCCTTGCAGGACCACTACTGTCCCACTGCATGGGGGCGGGGGCAGGCTCTGTAGCAGTCCGAGCCCTCAGCCAGGAAGTGGGGGGCTGGGCCTGTGCGGTCAGCCCCTGCCCGGCAGCCTTGGAGGCCCCTGTTGGGGGGCTTCCACAGCCTGGCCCAGGGCTCCCCCTCCCTGGGGCCTGGCGCCCCATGGCTGCGCCGATGCCGCCAGTGCTGACGTGCACACGGGAAGCCAGCCCCCACGCGGGGGCAGCTGGGGCGGCGTCCAGGGAGCGACGGCAGACACTCACAGCGAGCGAGCGCAGGCAGGGCTTATCCTTGAGCTGGGGGCTGCTGTCTCTGGCCCCGGCGGGCAGCGGCCGCTCCTGCAGCCAGGCCAGCAGCATGGCCAGCACCAGGCGGCTCACGGGCTGCTCAGCTCCCAGGGCCCTCCACGAGCGGAAGGCGTGGCTGCGGGCAAAGAGGGGTCATGAAGGTGGCCCCGCTCGTGCTCAGCCGCACCTGCAGGCCACCAGGGCCTCAGGGGCCAAGGGAGGAGGCTGGGCTGGATCCCACATGGGACCCTGGCTGTGGGGAGCCCCTGGGGTGGAGGAGAGCCCTCGAGGGGAGACTGGGCAGCAGGGACAGGAGTGCGCGTGGTCTGTGGGACAGGCGGGAGATGGCAGGCCCGCCGCCCTGGTCCAGGCGCCTGGGTCTCCTCACTTCCAGGGTCTGTCCTCCAGGCTCCCTGCACCGCAGCTAGAGACTCTCTGTCACCCTCAATGGCTCCTAAGTACTGACAGGACACGTCCAGCTGACCCCTGCCCTCTGTCCTCCTCTCCTGCCTTTGGGCCTCCACGTGTGCCATTGTTCCCTGGGCTTAGGGCAAGCCTCCCCACCAGGCCTGCGCCCATTCTGCCGTTAGCATGTCTGCCCAGAAGCCAGCCCTGGCTGCCTCCGCCTAGCCGGAGTTTGCTGGGGTCCAGCTTCCAGGCCCGCCCTGGGTCAAGTGGAGCCATCACCGGTGTGCATAGAGCTTTACAGTGTCCTTGTGCTTGTTTTGCAGATGGGGAAACTGAGGACTGATTGGGCCCTGCCTTGTGACCAGGGAGCTGGGGCTAGTGTTGTCTTTTCACTTGGTCCATGGACATGGGCCTCTGAGTCCTGGGGAGGCAGGGGCTTTGGGGCTCCCGAGATGTCGGTGACCCCGATGGCCCTCTGTTTTCTGTGCTAGGTGGTGGTCTTTGGGGCCAAGTACTGGATGGAAGGGGCTGGAGGGGCATGGGTGGGGACTGCGAGGTCACAGTGGGGGCCTAGATAAACCCCCATCCCAGCTTTAGGACAGACTCTGGGCCAGGTAGGCACAGCAGCTCTGAGGACTCTGAGACTAAAGAGCGGGGCCTCTGTTGTCAGAAGGACCTGGGCCCGAGTCCCTG
>NW_024427107.1:78177296-78216026 GCF_017311325.1 Ursus maritimus
CAAGGCTGCGTGGGTCTGTGCTCCCCGTGGTACCGTGGTACCGTCAACACAGAGGTCTCTAATGAGTGACAGCCAGGGGGGACAAATGACCCCCGGAAGGCGGAGCTACCAGACAGCAGCCCTGAGGCTTCCGTGCCTGTTGGAGCACATGGTCCAGAATGTTCTTGGGGAGGGGGGACAGCACTGGGAAGTCATGACAAGGGCAGGCCAGGGCTTGGGGTGTGGTGGGACACAGAGAAGGCCACCCTGTTGACCCCATGCTGCTGTGTGGTTTCCGATAGGAAGGGCCCACATCAGCGCGGGGCAGGGGTGTTCAGAAGGACGGAGGACCAGGCACAGAGACAGGGTGGAGCTCCCATCTGCTGCCATGTTCAGCCATCACACACCTGTGCTCAGGCAGCAGCCTGTCTGGGGGGCTCTGGGTGGGGAGGGGCTCTGGGGGGCTCTGGGCCGCTGCTCAGGGGTTTTTGGGGTGAGGGTGTGTGTCTCAGCCTGGAAAAAAACGGGGTCGGGCCACAGCTGCTGCCTCGTCAGAGTCCAGCCAAGGACAGGTGTGGCTGTGTTAGGACTGAGCCCCCGGCTCCCGTGGCCGTGGAGGGAGGAAAGCTGGCTTTGGGGGGGGGGTGCGGTTCCTACAGGAGGGTGCAGCTGCAGGAGGCAGCCCCCAAGATTCCCCCAAAATCTACAAGCCCAGGCCCCAAGTGTGGACAGAGGGGCCCACCATTGTCCCCACTCTTCCTCTGCTGGAACCTGCCTCCCGAAGTTCCAGTGCTCTGAGGCCACCCACACAGCGGGTCCCGCATCCTGGGTACGCGCCACGTGCCTGGTCTGGCCTTGCAGGACCACTACTGTCCCACTGCATGGGGGCGGGGGCAGGCTCTGTAGCAGTCCGAGCCCTCAGCCAGGAAGTGGGGGGCTGGGCCTGTGCGGTCAGCCCCTGCCCGGCAGCCTTGGAGGCCCCTGTTGGGGGGCTTCCACAGCCTGGCCCAGGGCTCCCCCTCCCTGGGGCCTGGCGCCCCATGGCTGCGCCGATGCCGCCAGTGCTGACGTGCACACGGGAAGCCAGCCCCCACGCGGGGGCAGCTGGGGCGGCGTCCAGGGAGCGACGGCAGACACTCACAGCGAGCGAGCGCAGGCAGGGCTTATCCTTGAGCTGGGGGCTGCTGTCTCTGGCCCCGGCGGGCAGCGGCCGCTCCTGCAGCCAGGCCAGCAGCATGGCCAGCACCAGGCGGCTCACGGGCTGCTCAGCTCCCAGGGCCCTCCACGAGCGGAAGGCGTGGCTGCGGGCAAAGAGGGGTCATGAAGGTGGCCCCGCTCGTGCTCAGCCGCACCTGCAGGCCACCAGGGCCTCAGGGGCCAAGGGAGGAGGCTGGGCTGGATCCCACATGGGACCCTGGCTGTGGGGAGCCCCTGGGGTGGAGGAGAGCCCTCGAGGGGAGACTGGGCAGCAGGGACAGGAGTGCGCGTGGTCTGTGGGACAGGCGGGAGATGGCAGGCCCGCCGCCCTGGTCCAGGCGCCTGGGTCTCCTCACTTCCAGGGTCTGTCCTCCAGGCTCCCTGCACCGCAGCTAGAGACTCTCTGTCACCCTCAATGGCTCCTAAGTACTGACAGGACACGTCCAGCTGACCCCTGCCCTCTGTCCTCCTCTCCTGCCTTTGGGCCTCCACGTGTGCCATTGTTCCCTGGGCTTAGGGCAAGCCTCCCCACCAGGCCTGCGCCCATTCTGCCGTTAGCATGTCTGCCCAGAAGCCAGCCCTGGCTGCCTCCGCCTAGCCGGAGTTTGCTGGGGTCCAGCTTCCAGGCCCGCCCTGGGTCAAGTGGAGCCATCACCGGTGTGCATAGAGCTTTACAGTGTCCTTGTGCTTGTTTTGCAGATGGGGAAACTGAGGACTGATTGGGCCCTGCCTTGTGACCAGGGAGCTGGGGCTAGTGTTGTCTTTTCACTTGGTCCATGGACATGGGCCTCTGAGTCCTGGGGAGGCAGGGGCTTTGGGGCTCCCGAGATGTCGGTGACCCCGATGGCCCTCTGTTTTCTGTGCTAGGTGGTGGTCTTTGGGGCCAAGTACTGGATGGAAGGGGCTGGAGGGGCATGGGTGGGGACTGCGAGGTCACAGTGGGGGCCTAGATAAACCCCCATCCCAGCTTTAGGACAGACTCTGGGCCAGGTAGGCACAGCAGCTCTGAGGACTCTGAGACTAAAGAGCGGGGCCTCTGTTGTCAGAAGGACCTGGGCCCGAGTCCCTGCTGTGCCATCACAGCTGTGCGACCGTGGGCAGGTCTCCGGGAGTGGAGGCTGCCTCAAGAGGCTTAGTGACACGCTTCTCCAGGAGCGAGGGTGCCCAGGGGCCGGGGTTTCTCCTCTGCTCTGTTGGCATGTGTGTGCTGAGCCCCCTGTCATGCGTGGGCAACCAACTCGGGGACGGAGCAGTGACAGAACCGGTAAAGTCCTGGCCTGTGTGGGAGTGACCCCTAGGGTTCGACTCAGCCAGCAAACGAGGGTGTGTCAGACTAAGTGCATAAAGCAGGGAAGGGGAGGAGGGAGGGGGATGGCAGGAGGGCGACGGCGGGAGGGCACATCTGGGCTGTGGTCAGTTTTCAGTGGGACAGCTGGGAAGCCTTCACCAAGAAGGGACCCAGCAAAGACCTGAGGAGGTACGTGGGGACGCATGCTGCTCTGGGGGAGGGGGAGAACCTTCCAGCCCCGACACAGGGCCGATCTTGGTGTGGTCAGGACCCTCCTCAAGGAGGGCCAACGTGGTTGGGGAGGGGAGGGTGGGGCTGGGGGAGGAGGACGGCGAGGTCGTGGGGCCTTGTTGGCTACTGTAAAGGTTTTGCCTTGACTTTGACTGAGATGGGCCTCCGGAGGATCTGCAGCAGAGCAGAGACGTGGTCCGACTTAGTCCTAACGCCTCACTCTGGCTGCTGGGAGGGAGGGGATGGACACGGCTGGGACTCCGCGTGAGCCGGTGATGTCCTGACGGGCAGGAGGAGCTGCAGGACTCCTTGAGGCTGGGTCTGGGTGTGGGGAGGACAGTCAAGGTGGCCCCGAGAGCTCTGGCTTGAGAAGCTGGGGGGGTGGCATCAGCACAGGGAAGCCCACGAGGACAGGTTTCGGGGGGTGGCCAGCAGTGTGGTCCGGGAGTGTCCAGTGTGGAATGCCTCCCGGACACCCACATGCTGCCTTCCGGCGGGGGCTGAACTTTCGGGAGGCATCTGTATAGGTGCTATTCAAAGCCACGGAATGGAGGTGGAGCCCAGGGAGGTGAGTGTAAGTGAGGGGAGCTCTGGGGACCGAGGCCCGTGGGACTGAGCCGCGTGGGACCGAGCCCCTTGGGACTGAGCCCTGTGGCGCTGTGCTGAGAGATTGGGAGACAGGCGGAACCAGCGAGGAGGCAGAGCAGGGGCGGCCGGGAGATGGGGGGAGAGTCGGGTGAGCATGGGCTTCTGGGAGACAAGTCAAGAAAGTGTTCTGGAGGTGACCGTGGTTGCCAGGAGAAGACTTGGAGGACCCCGAAGTGCATACTGCGGAGGAGTGGAAGCCGGTCTGAAAGGCTCCCTCCTGTACGGCTCCAAGTCCACGACCTTCTGGAAAAGGCAAAACCACGGGGACAGTAGAAGATCAGTGGCCGCGAGGAGTTGGGCGACGGAAGTTTTATCCGGCAGTGACCCTACTCCGCAGGACACGCAAATGGTGGACACATGGCGCACTGTCCCAGCCCACAGGGTGTGCGGCACGGGGGGCGAGCCCTGCCTAGCCGTGGGCTTCGGATGGCGACGCTGCATCGGTACCGGCCCACCGGCTGGAGCAAACACCGCCCCACGCAGGATGCTAGCCGAGCAGGACGCGGGCGGGACCGGGCAGTTCGGGTTAATTCTTCCATAAACATACAGGTGCTCCAAAAAAGAAAACCTATCAGTTAATTAAAAATAAAAAGGGCTGGGAAGAGATGGGTGATGCTTTACTAAGGAAAGAAAAGCCGGTGCTGCTAGATTTGTTACGACAGAGAACCCGCATCTAAAAATCTTGGTTAATATTGGGCCAGAGGAAAGAAGTCTCCAAAGATGACAAGAAACGCCATACTCCTCAATACAATTACAAAAACTACGAGGAAATATTTTTAGGAATATGTTTAGTTGCAGTAAAACGAAAAAGAAATGAAGAGGGTGATGAACCTTGGAGGGCGTGGGCGGGGGCTGGGGACTGGTGGGGCTCAGCCCTGCCCTTAGCTGGAGGTCATGACCAAGATCTCGGCTTTCTTGCAGGCGGTGGCCTCGCCGGCGTGTATCTGATTACTAAAGGGAATCAGTGCTGTAAGAACCGAAGACAGGCAGGTCGTGCGTGCAGTGAGGATGGACAGCGGGACACGCCGTGGGTTATGCCCACACTGGTGGGGTGCAGCTGAGGGCTGACCCAACAAAGTAGTCGCCAAGTGTAAAAGAGAAACACGGGGGAAAAAGGAAGAAAACTTGGCAAGCCAAGCGTAAGGCCATGTAGAAATGCGAAATGCAAAGGGCCAAGGGCAGCCGGGCAGGTGTTGAGGAAGGAGGAGCGGGGAGGCCGTTCTGTATCAGGTGCAGAGAACGTGTATGATGCTACAGGAATTAGGACCTCGGGTGTCAGCACGGGGACAGGCGAGTGGAGCACTACTGAGCCCAGGCACAGACCCTGCCCACGGGCACTTGGCCGGGAGGTACGGAGCATCCCGAGCTGCAGACCCGGGGCGGGCTGGTCACTGAAGGATGCTCGCGGCTACACAGAGCTGGAGGCTGACCTCGCATCTGCACCAGCCTCACTTATGGGGCGGCTGGAGACCTGAGTTCGAAAGGCAATCACTGGAACTTCTGTAAGATCACATGTGGGAAGGACTGAACCTGGAACTCCTTTCATCAAAAGGCACATTCAGGGAGTGAAAAGACAAGCTGCAGAGGCAAGGAGATGCTTTTCACACAATCAACAAAGGCCTTGTGTCCGGATAACGTAAAGGATTCCTGGGAATGGATAAGAAAAGAGAGACAACCCAGTAGAAGGATGGGTTGGAGCCTTGAACAGATCACCAAAGAAGCTATTGCAGTGGCCCCGTGCTCAGCTCCGTTATTTCATTAGAAACATGCAAATGAAATGTCACAATGCGATTCATACCACCAGGTTGGCTAACGTATCGATGAGCGCTTAGAAAGTGGGGCTAAGTGTGGATGAAATGTGGAGCAACAGGAACTCCCAAAATATCCCCGGCGGGAGTGCCAGGTGATGCGAGCTCTTTGGAAAACCATTTGATGCGTCTGTTGAAGTTGGGTATGCGCAGATGTTTGCGTCCTGAACACGGCCCCGGCGGAGACGGAGTGCTGATGCGCGTCGGGGCGCGTAGGCGCAGACCCCAGCAGGGGACAACCCAAATGTCCGTCTGTGGCAGAAAGGGTGACCGGCATTCACGAGATACTAAACGGCACCAAAAATGAATGAACTGCAGCTGTATGTAACATATTGGCATGAATCGTAAACACATATTGTTGAGGTGAAAAACGCCACGTAACAGAAGAATACTGGCAGAGTACCTACTACACCGTTCTGTTCATAGCGCTGGGACACGCCGTGTTGTCTCAGGGGCCGCTAAGAAAGAAACATTATTGCAGGTGGGAAGCTACCCCCATCACCGAGGTGGGACCCCGAGTGCTGCACGTTCCGTGTAAGGACGATGATAACCAACCCACCCACCTGCACAAGGGAACGGCCAGGAAGGCCGCCAGCCTCGGTCGGAGCGCTGGGTGGAAGGAGGGGCTTCTCCCGAGAGTCTGAATCACAAAACCTGTCTTGGGGTCTGAATTCACACCACAGCGTGGCTCAAAGAAACCCTCGGGCACAGACTTTTAAATCTGAAGTGGTCCCAGGTCGACAGTGTCCCTGGGTGACCGAGGAGCCCACATAAATCCAGCGGTAAGGCACCCTCAAGGTAACATGCATTCCTGTCTAGGAAAAATGTGCTTCTTAGGACGGAGGAAACAAGGTATAAACTGCAATGCAGACCAAGGTGAACTACAGACTTCTGGGCAGCTGAAGACAACGGTGGCCTCCAGAGTCCCCACCCTTCAAGTTTCCTTGACAAAGCACATGGATCAAGAGGGAGGGGAGACTGTGACCTCAGAGGATACCCAAACTTCAACATCCCTGTAAGCAGACAAGAGGAACGTCTGTCGCCGCCTGCCCGGGGCTCTGGGGCAGATGAGACAGAGGACGCTGCAGGGCACGGGGGACAGGAGCCAGAGGCAGGGCTCAGAGTTGAACCACTCACCTCCAGGAAGATCAAGTCCATCCCCAGTCTGAAAAGAGGAAAAAAAGAGCACTGATCACAGGAAAGGGGTGACGAGCTGGTCCAATCTGAAAGGCAGCCTCCAAGATGCACAGCTCTGGGGAGAGAAACAGGGGAAAAAGAGCCAGGTGCCTCTGGAGATTGGGTGGTGACAGGGGCAATGCGGGAGAGGAAAACGGAAGGTCCTGCAAGAGAAAAAAGAACCAAAGAACTCCAAAAAACCACCCCCCAGCTGGAGGACACACGACCCTTTCACCTGCCACCAGACAAAGGATCTGCCAAATCCTCTAGACTTTGCTCTGCTAACAGAAGAGGGTGCCATTGAACTTGAAATCCTGTAAAACACTGTAGCAGCGTTTGATGGGAACAGGAACAAAATTAACAGATCCACCGAGTTCTTGCAAACAACAACAACAACAACAACAACAACAAACCCAGAAAAAAAAAAAAATCAGTGCATGACCACAAAGGAGCCGTTCCCCTCCAAAGCAGCCAATGCGCAGACAGCACTCCGGACGATGTTCCTCAGACTCCAGCAAGACAGGAAAAGCCACCTTGAATTATCACTTCAAAAAAGAAAAAAAAACCCAAAACCTCAGTAAGGAAAGTAAAAGAGGGTTGACTGAGCTCAGAAAAGAGGTGGAAGAAAGGACGAAATTATCTCAGAAGTGGAAAAAATGCAAGATGCCCAAGAGGGATGATAAGACATAAGCCAAGAGGCATGGAGGAAAAGCAGAAAGACGACCGCGAAAGGCGTGAAAAGGATGAGAGAGAAAGTACTGGAGATCGAGGACGGGCAGGAACAGCACTGGAATTACTAGCAGCTCGGAAGGACAAGTGCAGCAGGGGAACCGAACGAATGTTTCAAGCTATCACCCAGAGAACTTTCCGGAAACAGCAACGATAGCAACAGAAGGCCTTAATCTACATATTCAAAGGACCTACGAGGTCCCAGGGAGAACGAACACAGAATGATCAACGCTGAGACATCTCTTAATAAAACTGTTCAATTTCAAAGGTAAGTGAACACCCTCCAAGGTGTCCAGGCAGAGAGACCTCTTCCAGACGCAAACATCTTGACAAAGGCAAAAAAAAAAAAAAAAAAAAATCATGATCATTAGACTTTTCGATAACAAAGCAAGGTGACAATTGAGCTGCATTTGAAAAATACTCAGTAAAAGCAAGTGTGAACCAAGGATTTTATGTCCAGCCAAGTTGTCCTTCAAGCACACAGGATCCCCTCGGGAGCCATCTGTCGGAGCAGGTCTGGTCCAGCGCGGAGAGGACCAGAAGCCTTCAGCTCCAACGGAAGCTTATACAACAAAACAGGGACCGAGGGCATTAAAATAGGCCCGGAGCGCTAGCCTAACCACTGCAAAAATGCACCTCTTCTTGAATTAAAAACATTAGGGATCAAAGAATACACACCCTGTGGAAAAGGAAAATAACAGAGCACGGGACGACGTGCACACAACTGTGGGGTGTTAATGACAGAGCGGAGACCACCGTCCAGCCGAGCCAGTACATGTGAAGGAAGGATTTAACTCCGTTATTAGAAGCCACGGGCTTGCAGTCCGGATCACACGTCAAATCCAGGCTCTGCTGGGTGTGAGGTTACAAACGCAGACCCGGCAAGAGGGGAACACGAAGAACGCGGAGGTGCTCCTGTTGTCCTGATGACACAGAAGGTGGAATCCGAGCCCGAGGAGCATTAAATGGGACAAGGCCGGGTAGTTCTCAACGCTAAAGGTCACAGTCCCTGAGGAAGGGACACGTTTGCACAAAGAACATGACAACCACGTATGACGTAAAAACCAAAAACCGCAGGCGCGGAAGGGTCTGTGGATAGAAATGCGTTAGTAATGACGTCAATGTGCCGTTCTCAGTACGCGACAGAACGGAGTGGACATCCGTGAAATCAGTGAACAACACGGTCCTTCAGGCACATCCGTGGATACACATCGAACCGTCCACCTGATGGAGAAGACACCCCGTCTTCTCAAGTGCTGGTAGAACATTCACGACAGTTGTTCAAAAGGTCAGCAAAGCCCATAAAGCAGAAACATTACAATGGCATTCTCGGATCCCAATGCAAAAAAACTAGAAATTATAGAAACAAAAGGGCCCTTCTGCATGGAAATCAGAAATCTTTCTGGAAACGAGTCTTGGGTGCTGGGAGCTTGTGGGAGTTCTCTTCCGGGGGCTTCTGATTTTTCCGTGGAATGGGAGAAGGTTGGCGGCAGAGGGAGGGGGCAGTGTGGAGGCAGAGAGGTGTGTGGCTGGGAATTCAAAATGGGGAGCTTTAACTAGAGGGAGGTTTTGTAACAGGAGGGACGAGGGACTTGGGGTATGTCCAGGGAGTAACTAATGCTGGTAAGGAAGGGGGTGCAGGTGGCTGAGGGATGCTGAGAAGGTGGGTGGGTGGTGGACTGGAGGCCGTGGGGGGCAGAGGCTCACGGGGGCACTGGGGGAGGTGAGCTGTAAGGTGGGGGGAGGGTGGAGAGAGATGTTCCAGATTGGAGGTGTCCGAGCTGAGAGATGACAGTGGGGGTGGGTGGCTGAGGCAGGACGGAGGACAAGACTGCTGGGAGAGAGGAGATCCAGGCACTGAGAAGTGGGGCTGCGGGAAATCCCCAAGATTCAGACACGGGGAGTGAATGAGTTGGAGTCCGTGAACGGAGCGACATCTGCAAGGACCTGGTGGATGCATAGCTGCGGGGTATAGACTGAGCTCCTGGGGTTCAGAGCTGGGCTTTTGGGGAGGAAGAGGACCCTAGGCCATTTCCAGACTCAGGGGTCTGAGGGCTTCATGAGAAAGCCAGCCCCACCCGAAAGGACTGTGGTGACCACTGAGGGTGGGGGAGGCAGAAGAGGTCCTTGGAGGATCAGGAAGGATGGCAAGACTTTGGCGTCGGCTGGGGTCTTGCCGGGTGCACCTCGGGTCCTGGGCACTCTCCCCATGAGGTGACAGGTGACGGAGGCTGGGGCGGGGGTAGAATGAATGGTGAGCGATGCCTCCCCAGAGCCTGGCTCAGGAGATGTGCGATAAATGACCGGGTATCTGGGCTCCCTCCCTGCTCCCAGACCTGTGGGGGTGCCTGTGGTCTGGGAGGGGGCAGCCAGAGGGCAGAGCTGGAGGTGGAGGCCCCGCCCCTGCCTAGGGGAGGCTGGAGGGTGGGGCTGGGCACCTGTCCAGGGGTATGGAGAAGTCCAGGAAGGTGGCCACCAGCTCTGGCGTGTGGCTGCGGGCTAGCAGGGTGATGGCGTGCAGGGCGTTCTCCCTGGCTTGGGGGATGCGGATGGAGCACAGCTGCAAGTGGATGGCCCGGCCCAGGTTGGCAACCTATGCGGGGGGCAGAGTATGGGGGAGACGGCTGGTCTGAGCGGGGAGGCCAGGCCCTGCCCAGGGAAGTCTGAGGGAGGCACTTCCTTGCCCTGGAGGCCCAGGCTGAGCGGAGAGGCCCCACCACCTTTCGCATGGCATGTGAGGCCCTCCAACTCTGTCCGAACACTGCCCAGTCCCTGGAAGGCTCCGACACACCTGCCTCAACATCTCCCAAGCACACCACTTGGGCACACGCTGTCCTGGGGGCCTACAAGGCCCCTCCCTGTCCACTTTCGGTCTCTCTCGCTGCCCGGGTCCAGTGTCACCTACCTGGGGCTTCCTTATCTGCAGGACTTGGCATCCATCATCCTGTTTCAGGGGGCACCCCCACCCCACTGGGGGCACTTCATTGTCTTTGCATTTCCTATGCTTCCAGTCCTTATCTGTGTCTGTCCCTTCCATCAGACTGAGAACTTCCAGAAGAGTCTGTGCCTTCTCCTCTGCCATGTCCTACTCCAGAGCCTGGAACAGCTGCTCCGTCCATGCAGGGGTGCCCCACGACCCTGCAAACACCACTCAGGGCCCCAGGACTCCTGCTTGGGCCATTCATTCATTCAGTGGAACCTGTCGGGGTAGGGTCTGTGTCTCCTGTATCAGGCCCAAGCCCCAGGGTGCTGACTGCCGGGCGTCCATCCCTCTGCCCCCAGACCTGTCCTGGCCCACCCTCCGCGGGTGCCCCAGCCCCTCACGGTCTCCAGGCTGGCCCCGTGCTCCTCGATGGTGGTGAGCAGCATGTCNGCGGCCGCCTGAACACGGAAGGGGCTGGTGGAGCCCAGGCCGTCGACGGCTGTCCAGATGAGGTCGGTCAGCTCTACCGTCGTGAGCTGCTTCATGACCTCCTGTGGTGGCAGGAGAGGAGAGGAGGCAGCTGTCACCACGGGTCGCAGGTGCCCAGGTGTCTGCCTCCTGCCCTCTCTTTTCCCCTCTCCACGGCTTCCGGCGTCCCACGTCTCTGAGCCCGTCCAGACTTCTGAGCCGCTCCTCCAGAACCCCCACACGTGTACCCCATTTTGCAGGTTGGCTGCCTACATATCTCTCTGAGCCAACCATGCACGACCCAGGCTCAGGAAGGGAGAGCACGATGCCCGTCGTAGGGCAGAGGCACAGCTCCCGTCCTCACTCAGACCCCAGTGCTTGTCCTGGAACTTGCCTGGCCTGGCCAGCCTCCTCTCCTCCCCGCCTCTGCCATGTCCTCACCTCACGGGCTTCCTCATGTGTTAGCCTCCACCCAGCTGGGTGCTCCCACGCCAGGCCCTAGTCCTCACCTCACAGGCTTCCTCATGTGTTAGCCTCCACCCAGCTGGGTGCTGCCCCCGCCTCTGCCATGTCCTCACCTCACGGGCTTCCTCATGTGTTAGCCTCCACCCAGCTGGGTGCTGCCCATGCCAGGCCCTAGTCCTCACCTCACGGGCTTCCTCATGTGTTAGCCTCCACCCAGCTGGGTGCTCCCACGCCAGGCCCTAGTCCTCCTTACAGCATTTTAATCAAGAGCAATTGAGCTTCAGAGCTGTGAAGGGTCTTCAAGGTCACCTGGACCAACCCCCAGACCCAGAGAGGTGCGTGGGCACCCTCCCCATGGCAGAAGCTAAGTCCAGAGCCCACGGCTCCTGTTGCATGGTAGGGCTTCCTTGAGTCCGACTGCTCTCTGCCCACGTTCTCCCAGGGGCACCTCTAAGTCTAGATCATGAGCCACTAGGGGGAACGAAGAGGGGCTTGGGGAAAGGCAACGTGGGGGGTGGGACCCCTGCTCCATAGCCACTGACTACAGTCTCTGAGAGGGAGGGCTGGGCCAGCCTGGGGCCGCCCGGATAGAACCTTCTGGAAAGACTTAGATTTTTTTTGCCCAATATGGTAGCCATAGCTACATGTAGCTATTTAAACTTAAACTTAATTGAAAAATATAAAAACTCAGTTCCTCAGTAGCACTAGCCACATTACAAGTGTCCAGTAGCCATATGTAGCCAATGGCTACCTTGGTAGTGCACATAGAGACACTTCCATCCCTCCAGAAAGTTCTAACAGAAGGTTCTGACTCAGAGCATCTGATAATCAGAGGAAGAGAGAAGGCTGGTGACTGGGATCCTGATAGAAATGTTCAAGGATGTTAAGGGTGGTAACGTGGTTCTTTGCACGTTAGGGTATTTGTTGAAATGTTTGAAAGTCTGTTAGGATGTTTATACTTATATTAGATATAAAATAAGTATTAAATAACGTTAGAATATTTATTAGAATAATTTTTCTAGAATTTTAGTAAAATGTTTGTGAGAATATTAGGATTAGTTGTTGGTTCGAATGTTCAAAGTGATTTTAGTGGAATATTTGTAGTTCATAACAACTTTTAAAAAAAGAATATTAAGCTATTATAAATCTGGTTAGAACATGTGTTAGAAGAATACATTTAAAATTGTTTTCTAGGGTGCCTGGGTGGCTCAGCCTTTAAGTGTCTGCCTTCAGCTCAGGTCATGATCCCAGGGTCCTGGGATCGAGCCTTGCATCGGGCTCCCTGCTCGGCAGGAAGCCTGCTTCTCCCTCTCACACTCCCCCTGCTTGTGTTCCCTCTCTCACTGTCTCTCTCTGTCAAATAAGTAAATAAAATCTTTAAAAAAAGTGTTTTCTGAAATGTTAAGTTTTGGTTAAAGCTCTAGCATTGAGATGTTTGTGAAGAAATGCAATTTGGAATGGTGGTCAGATTCTCAGAATCCCAGAATACTGCAATCTCAAGATTGGTAAATACCTGGGAAATGTCTTACTTTAACCCAGGACATGAATAAATGTGAAATGGAGGTGGCAGTAATAGTAGAGATGGTGGTGGTGGTGGTGGTGACGATGGTGATGGTGGTGGTTGATAATGGTGGTGGTGATGGTGGTGATGATGGTGGTGGTGATGATGGTGATGGTGGTGGTTGATAATGGTGGTGATGGTGTTGATGGTGATGGCGGTGATGACGGTGGTGGTTATGGTGGTGGTGATGATGGTGATGGTGGTGGTTGATAACGGTAGTGGTGATGGTGGTGATGATGGTGGTGGTGATGATGGTGATGGTGGTGGTTGATAATGGTGGTGGTTGCTAATGGTGGTGATGATGGTGATGGTGGTGGTTGATAACGGTAGTGGTGATGGTGGTGGTTATCCATGGTGGTGATGTTGGTGGTGATCTGTGTTGGTGCTGGTGGAGGTGATGATGATGGTGATGGTGGCAGTGGTGGTGCTGCTGGTGGTGATTGTGGTGATGATGGTGATGTTGATGAAGGTGTAGTGTAGCCAAGATCACAGAGGGAATCAAGGACAGACTTGGGGACAGAATCCAGGTTAGTTCTCCATTCCAAACCTTCCCAGATCCACCATCACTTGATCAGAAGACCCTCCCATCCTCTCTCCTCTCTGTGCTCCTGTCCATCACTGTGTCTTGTTCAAGGAGAGAGCTGAATGCCCATTCCCTGTGTGCTGAGACAGGGCAGGATGCAGAAGGCCTACTCAGTCTATCTGGGAGCCTGAGTGTTTAGTATGGAAAATCTAAAGCCCTGGGGCCCCTTCACCACTGGCTCCCTCTGAGCTGGTAGCCAGGGAACCCTTCTGCCCTGCCCCACCTCTGCCCCCAGCCCAGGTTCTTTGGCATAAACTGAAGCCAAGCTAGGCTTACCCATTCTGGGACTGAAGACTTGATGTATTGGCCCCGGGGCTTTGGATTTTCCATACTCAACCTCTAATCGACTGCAACACTGAAAGCTCAGTGCAGGTGCAGAGAACACAGTGCAGAGAACACACGTCAGCCGGGACAGGATTCAGAACTTGCTGGGGTACTTAGGAGCTGCGTGCAACCACTGCTTCCTCATTTGGTTCAATTTGGTTTAACTTAATAGGTGTGTATCAAAGGCTGGCTCTACCACCAGGCCCTGCACCGGGGACTGGCAGGACCCTGCTTCTGGCCTGGAGGGCCCAAGGTCTAACAGGGGAAGACTGACAAGCATGCCATGTACAGGAGTCTTCATTAGCCATGCACTCAACACCAAGACTGGGTGAGCAAAGTCACCATGTAAGAGTCACCACGAACTGACCACTCAGAACATGAGGCCCCATGAAACATGGCTCGTCCCGTCAACACCAGCTTCAGCCCACGCTCTGTGCCCCAGCCTTGCTCATGTCCAGAAGAGAACACAAGTCAAATCAGGCACAGAATGTCACAAAGTTATGGGATCTCATTGGGGTGACTGAAGAGACATTGGGGAACTGCTGGGCTCCCCCAGGTGGCTGACCAAGAAGGATCTGGCTGAGGTAGACCAGATGACAGTGCAAGAGAGGACATGCTCTGCCTTCACAGGAGGAGGGTCTGGCTTTCAGAGGATCGAGAGAGGCCCCTGGGAAAATGAGGGATGTGGGGATATTTCTGCAGTGTGCTCATCTTGCAAAAAAGCAGACAAAGGGCAGGACGTCGTATGGTGCCTCGGAGAACACCTACCATGGGAGCATCCTGAAAGCACCATTTACTGGGTGCTTGTGCTAGCCAGCACCATTCTACCCATTTGACAGAGGAAGACAGAGGCTCAGAGAGGAGAAGGGGCTTGTCTAGGTCACAGAGTCAAGAGGGACAGAGCTGGGACTCAAGTCTGGGCTGCTGACCTCAGGGTCAGTCCTTGGCCCCTCCCTCCAATTCCCCCTCCCCCAACTCCCCAGTCCTGGGCCAAGGGCCAGGGACTTCTCCAAACACTCTAAGTGAATCACCAGAGATACAGGTGAGATCCTAGCCTTGGTTTTAATACTCACACCTGGCCCAAGCTCTGACCCCCTGGGTCCAGCCAGGCCACGCCAACAGCTGGAAGCCCTGTCAGAGGGGAGGTGGTGGGGGTCAGAGCAGAGCATGGCCAAACCTCCCCACCCGGACCCGCCCACCATTCTAAGGGCGTTGACCTTGAAGATTTGGGAGCTGCCAAGCTGGAAGATGCCGTCCTTCGGGGATGATATCTCCTCAGAGGTCGAGGGAGCTGTCTTCTGGTCTCCGCTGCTCCAGACGGGAGCCCCATCCACGCTGGCCTGGGAAAGCTGCTCGGGGGCCTGCACCTCTACCTTCGGAGTTTCCCGCACTGGCCGGGGGTGGTAGTGGGTGAGGGTGAGGGCAGGGCAAAGGTGGGCTCGGGGTCTAGGATGGGACAGGAGGAGTCAGGGCAGGGTCATTGGTAGTCAGGGTCAGGCCTGTGCCCATCTGGGGATGGGAGTCTGAATGGACCTGGGGTGGGGGACATTCCAGGGCTGTGTTGCGGTTAGAAGTGGGCTTAGGGGAGGGTCTGCGGTGGGGTTCGGGAGTGTGGGCGTGGTTTCAGCTGAGGCTGTGGTTGGGTGGGAGTGGGTCCACTGTGGTGGCCCTCAGAGGCTCACCTCTCGGGCGTATCAGGAGCTGGTAGAGGTGGCCCACCCCTTCCAGGCTGGAGTGCTGGGTGGCCCTGTCTGGGTCCTGGCACAAAACCCCCAGCATGCCCACCAGCTGCCCAATCCGTCTGAAGTCCTCTTTTGGCTGTGGTGAGAGAATGCGAACTGGTGACCGCAGACCCTGACGTGAGCCTCCGTCCCGCTGCACACTCATCCCAGCAAGGCTGGCATCAGAAATCCTCCCTCCAACTGTGTGGCAGGGTTGGGACTCAGCTCTCAGGACCCCTGGCCCAGGCTCTGCCCACCCAGCCTGGCCACTACAGTCAGCAGCCCAGGGCACACTGGGCAAAACGTAAGGGGTTGCCGAAAACTCAGAAATGAAGACAAATAATATTTTCACGTAATATTTAGAAAAATCAAACTGAAGGTAACAATTCCTAATGAACACAGTTTCAGACTTGTAAATAAAGATGGTCTGTCCCCACTTCCACGACCTTGCCTCATCTTGCCTCACTCCCCTGGCCCCGATCCCAGTCCTGGTCTCAATAAAACTTTATTCACAACAGCAGGCAGCCAGCCAGTGGCCGTTTGCTGAGTGGATTGTTTTAAAACATCACATTAAATGCTCTGGTGCCTGGTAAATTTTGCGCACCAGGTGAGGGCCTCGCTGCCTGACCGCAGGCCGGGTCCTGTATTGTGGAAATGGATTTTGAGTAAATTGCAGGCCCTTTGAGCCGCTCTAGAGGGGTCCTCCTCACCCTGGGAATGCTGTAGGAGTCTGTGCTGGGAGCTCTCCCTTGGCGGAGCACCACCCCTGCCTGTCCGCCTCCATTAGAAAGCCTTGCACCTGCCGGGCATCAGGCAGAGAAGCTAATTTTCTCATGGCCCCATGAATCTCCCTAAGGAACGAGTGCTGATTTTGGCTGATAAATGCGGAAGCGCTCACTCCCTGAATGTGCTGATGTTCATTCAACCCAAGGGTTACGGCAACAGATGGCAGTTAGGCTGCAAAGCATGACACGCTGGGGGTCGTGATGCGTGGAGGGTCGTGACGCACGGAGGCGTTCCTGCGGTCACCGCTGACCCCGGACTGGGGCAGGGCAGCCCCTCATCTGATTCCCAGCGTATCCCTTTGAGGAGGACTCATTTCCTCCCTTTTCATGCGCGAGAAGTTGAGGCTTAGGGTGTGGAAGAACGTGCCCAAAGCTTCAAGGAGTGCTGACTGGAGCCCAGCCTCCTGGGTCAGGGGTCTGGGCATCAGGGTTGAGAGCCCAGCCGGGAGGACTTGAGCAGGGGCCCCCAACCTCCGCCTCCAGCCTGTTCCCTCGTGTGTAAAAAGGGGGATTACATGGCCCTGTCGTAGGGCACTCAGGGATCCACCCGTCCTGGGGGCAGAGGTCCAGGGGGCTGGAGCCCCACGAGCCTGTCAGGCTCCGGGAGGAGGACGGCTTGGCTGGGGCAGCAGAGGGGGTGTTGGGCGTGGGGCCAGAGGGCTGGATACTCACATCCAGGTACGGGTTGTGGCTCAGGAATCTGAGAAGGGCCGCGCAAGTGTGCACAGCCCGCTGCCGCTCGTGGGCCTTCTCCGACGCCAGCCAGAGGTACAGGTGCTGCGGGTGGGGAGGGCGGGGAGGAGGTGCTGCAGCCGCGTGCCGCTGTACTGCCAGCTCCGCCAGGCCACCCCAACATCAGCCAAGCGCGCAGGGCTTGGCTCAGGCCCCGCCCCCTTGGCTAGTCGGCTGGCAATCAAGGCTCCGCCTTGCCCAGGGCCAGGCCACGCCCTCACCCAGCCGGCCCCCAACCTCAGCTAGGCTCCGCCCACCGCTGACACAGGCCCCACCCACCCTCGGGCAAGGCTCCGCCCCCTCGGCGTCCCACCACGCCCCCTGTCCTGCCCTCCCGGTCCCTTCGCCCCGCCTCCGCTGATCCCTGGGCTCTGGAGGAGTCATTCCCTGCTTAAAGCCCTTCGAGGCTCCTGGTTTTTTTTTTTTTTTTTTTAAAGATTTTATTTATTTATTTGACAGAGAGAATGACAGCCAGCGAGAGAGGGAACACAAGCAGGGGAGTGGAGAGGAAGAGCAGGCTCCCAGCAGAGGAGTTCTGGTGGGGCTCGATCCCATAACGCCGGGATCACGCCTCCTGAGCCGAAGGCAGACGCTTCAAGCAGCCACCCAGGCGCCCGAGGCTCCTGGTTTTTAACCCGTTTGGCGACATGCACCCCTTTTCAAAACAATGCTTTTCTGTGCACAGGATAAACGCGCAGAATTACGGAGGAATACGAACACACATTGAAACAGTTATATGAACAGTTTTAAGCCCAATCTGAGCCTCTTTGTTAAAGCGATAGGTGATTATAGTTAGTGATTCTGAAGGCAGAGGAAGTAAACAGTATTTGGAGATCTCTGGGGCCCAGCAATGTCCTATGACCACATCTGTGAGTTCCATTGGTGGCAGACGCAGCCACTCCTGGCACTGCTGTGGTCTGTCACCAACATTCGCCGTGGGAATGACTGGGTGAAAATGCAGGGATCTCCCCCAGCCAGGCTCACACCTTGACTTGCACCTGTGCACCCGCTTCAGCCGCTCCCTCACCCCCCAAGGTCCCCAGGCTGGACAGGGTCTGACGCTGCTGACCTAACTCTAACCCTAACCCCACTGGTCCCCACCTTGGCGCTCTCCCATGCCCAGCCGTGCAGAGCTCTCTCCCTTCTGGTCCTGTGCTCACACATGCCTCCCTTTGCCTCTGCCATGCCCCCTGCCTGCTCGGCCCTTCCCTTCCTGTCTCTGTCCAGTGACCCCTTGGTCCTCATTCAGGTGACCTCCACGGGCCCTGACCTCCGACCCTCCCAGCAGAGTCAGTGTCCCTTCTCTGGTTCCTCCCCTGCTCCTGGACTGTCCCTGCCTATTGACTGGTCTCCCTCCGATCAAGGTGTGAGCCCTGGAGGGCAGTGAGAGAGTGGGGGTGGCCGGCCAGAGCCCCCTCACAGTTGGAGACACGGCTACAAGTTGTCTGGGAGGGAGGGCAGGTCCCAGCCAGGGTCAGGGCCATGTTTCCTCCTCTGCTCCCTTGAAGTGTGGCACACAAGGCCCCCTCACCACCACACGCACCTGCTGTACCACCCCCAGTTGTCCCAGGGCACTGTGATTCCTGAAGATGGACAGTCCTCAAGTCTCCATGTTCCTGGACCGCTCCCCACCCCAAGCTCAGGCCCTCCCTCCTCTGGGACATCTTCCTTTGTCCATCCTCTGCCCCATCTGGGCGCCCGCACCCCTGCACTGTGGCAGCTGGCTCTCACCGACAGCAGGAAGTGCAGCTCGTCGGGCGTGGGGTTCTGCACGATGAAGCTCTGTAGCATCTGGTCCAGGGCCTCCGAGGTCTTGTTGTAGAGGGTCTGTGCAGGGGTGTGGAGCAGGTCAGGCAGCTGCCAAGCCCCAGCTGCGACGGAGTGCCAAGGCCTGTCGCAGGGCCTGAGTGCGCTGGTCTCTCAGTGAGAGTGGTGCCCATTCCTGCACATTCCCAAGGCCAGAATTCATACCGTGTGTGTTCACACCACGTCCAGGAGGGGCCCCGTCATAATCCCCATTCAGAAGCTGGGGAGATTGGGCAGGGGGCAGTCTGGGTCAGACCTGCCCAATGTCAAAGGTTTCTCAATGGCCAAGGTAAGTTCGTTGCCAGCAGGACTGGCTTCTCGGGCATGCAGCCTGCCGAAGACCAGGCGCCCAGAAGGATGTACTTGGTTTAATGCTTTGTGGTCCCATCTTGAAATTCTTCACCAGCTTTAAACAAGGGCCCACATTTTCATTTTGCATTAGTTGTGGCAAATTATGCGGCCGGTCCTGACTACTGGGTCCAATGTGAGACCCCCCAATCTTTGCTGCTTGGCTCACCAGGTGTGCTCAGGGAGGAAGGGGGCCACAGAAAAGTACCCAGTCCACCTCTCTGTCAGAGCACATTGGAGCAGAGCCCTGGCCGCTGGCCATCAACTCCCTGGGTGCCCTGGGGAACTCGCTTCAGCTCTCTGTGCCTACCTTTGTCACCTGAGAACTGGGCGTGAAGCCAGCCCCACCTGCCAGGGGGAGGTGCCCACTGGATGGGAACAAGCAGGAGCCCCAGACTGGTGTCTGGAACCAGGCTAAGCTGCCTAGGTGAGCCAGCCATGATGTTGTCATCTGGTCATGGGGTGCTCTAGACTCCTGCAGGGTTGGGGTGAGGGTAGGCACCAGCCTTCTGGGGGGGGCCTCCTGCTGTGGTGTTGCCCTGGGCCCAAGGGACCTTTTGCACTCTCACCCCCCACCTGAAGTGCTTATCCGTGTGACATGAAGATCAGGGCCCAGGAGGCAGGAGTGGAGTGCGACCCTGACTCTCCCCGTGCACACCTCCATTTCTCTGAGCTGGTTTACTCACCCACTGGACGAGCGCTGCTGGAAAGGTGAGCTAACATATACATGGGACCTGGCACATAGCAGGTGCTCAGCCAACACCAGCTCCCTGCCCTTTACAGTAAACACTCAGGCATCAGGTGCTGCTGGTGCCCTGGAGAGATGGTGCATGTCCCCTGCAGCAGAGTCTTTTATTAACAGATCCCCAGAGGGGGCTGGTATCTGGCCCAACAGAGGGTGGGCCGGCTGGGGCCTGGGTGGGGTGTGACCAGTGTAAGTAGCTCCATAGGTACGACTGAGCCCTGGGCTGCTCTCAGGGCTGGCAGGGACAGAGGCCACTTACACTCCTATTCACAGAGCAGCTTCTGCACCAGACACGGGACGCCAGTGTCTACTTTCGTCTCGAGCTTCACGTACCATCAGCTCCACAATTATCACCCCCATGTCACAGGTAGACAAATAGAGGCTCAGAGCAGTTAAGAAACACGCCTGGAGTCTCCCCACCCTGTCTATAGGGGGTCAAAGGCCCTGCCTGTCTAGCCCACACCCCCTCCCAAGCCACGAGCAGTAGCAGGCAGAGCTGGGGCCCCCTCCCTGAAGGGTACCACGGTCCAGCTTTGCACCTGTATGTTGGGCGGCTCTAGAAAGAGACAGGTGTGTTTCTCCAAGACATCCAGCAGTGGCAGGGCCAACACGCTGTGGAAGCAGACGGACAGAATCCGTGACTTCCTCTCTGAGTCCAGGGGCGGCCTCAGCTTACTGTTTGGAGGTAGAGGGGAGGGAGGGAGGGGTGTCAGGGCTGGTGACTGCAAAGGGGCCACCCGCCGGAATAGACAGAGTCGGCGAGCCCCAAGCAGCAGCCCCTCACGCGGTTCTGCTCTTGATCAGAGACTCAAGGGTACGCTTCTGCCTCCCTGGCCTGCAGGGCTTCCTGGGCGGGTGAGTTCCCCCACAGTTTGTAAGGGACTAGCATGGCCTGGTTGGGAGTAGTTGCTTCAAAAGCCCTGTACCCTGGGCTCCCCTTGACTGCAGAGACTGGTCTCACCCCAGCTAAAGGTTACACCATCGGGAACTTCAGTGGCTCTGTTTTGGCAAATGATGACAAATTTTCATTCTTTGAGGTGTGAGTTGATAACAGTGGCTACTGTTTACTGAGGGCCTGTTACAGGCCTGCACAAGGATATGGCCTTGTGTGGGGCTGGGGAGCCTACCAGAGACTGGAGATAATGTGAATGGTCTGCTGACGAGTTGACGTGCACAGCGTGTCCTGGGGCTCCTTCTCCAGCAACACCTGCAGATCCCCAGATGAACCTGAGTCATTCAGGCCTGTCCTATCCCACTTCTGACACCCAGTCTCATCCCTGCCTGAAGGCCTTGGTGCCTGGCACTCCCACAACCCACGGGATTGTGCTCCAGCTTCTCCCTTCCTCATGGGGACTTCTGTGACCTGGCCCCACTTAGAAAACTAGATCACAGCCTTTAGTATGGCACAGGTCATGTCTGGATCCTGGCTTCCACATACTGGCCACATGACCTTGAGCAAGTCTCCAAACTGCTCCCAGCTTTGTTGGTTCACAGATAACCTAGTGTTACTGCACATGCAAACTGTGCAGAGCACTTGGTCTAGTCAGCAGGAGCTCAGTAAATGGTTATTTTGTTATTACAGTTCTGATTGTCCGTCACTGGCCTGCTTCCTTCACTACTCCGGGGTTCTGTGGGCCCCAAATCTTTAGTGAGCTGTGGTGTGAGCTAGGGCAGTATTAGCAGAATGGATGGTGCTGGCTTTCTGGGCCCCAGCTACATCAACTGTAAGGCGGACATCCCTGGCCAGCTCAGGGTCACTGAAGAACCAAGAGAAGCGGGGGGCACGGACATGCTCCCAGCTGCCAGAGCCTCTGAGGGGCTTAGCCACACCCCAGAAATCCACCTCCCCACCCCTTCACAACGCCTGCCTCTTGTGGATGCTGCTGGTCCCGTGAGACCCCTTCCTCTGCCCTGGGACCTTGACTCACCATCAGACAGTCAAGGAGCTCAGAGATCTGGGAGAACTCGTAGCTGTGGGCCCCCTCATTGCGGCTGATGGCCCCCACCAGCATGAGGACAGCAGTGAGGAAGCTCTGCTTTAGGGTCTCGTCCTGGCATGGGGTCATGGAACCGGGTGTGCAGGGGGCACAGGAAGGGCAGGAGAGAGAGCCACAGTCACATATGTCTGCAGGGCAGTGCTGAGGGGGTACAGCAGAGACCTCCAGCTGGGGATACATATGTGAGGCTTTGGTGGGGGGAGCCCGTGTGGTTTTGTTTAAAATGTGAACATTTTCACAACATTTCAACAGCAGGAGGGTGCCGTAAGGCAGCCACCGTCTGGCCTCCCTCGATGTGTGGCACCTCAGAGCCCAAAGATCTGGGGTAGGCAATGACCTCACAGGGCTCTCATGGCTCCCATGACCCATCATGGGTGGATGCCCCAGATGCAGAGTAGAGGGTAAGGGGAATGTCTTCCTGGGGGTGGGGTGGGGAGTCACCTGGCCTTCCAATGCCCCAAAGTGAAAACCAGGGAGAATGAGGGGCTGGGGCCATCATGGAAACCCCTTGTGGCTTTGGGTGGGATGATGGGGTGAGTAGGTGGGGTAATGAGGAGGCCAGGCCTGGCTCTTCCTGACTCCAGGGTGGGGCAGAAGTGGGGAGGGGGGCTCCAGGGCCCTGGAAGGTCCTAGAATTCTCTGACTCGGGTTCTGGTGGGGCCTGGACTGTGACGAGGCTGTGCTCCAGAGGGGTGGCCTGGGAGCCGTACCCAGGAGCTATAGTGGAAATAGAAGACCATCCGCGACAAGATGTTGTCCACCCACGGGAGGATGTGCGCCTTGGCCCTGACCGTCATCTGACCGTAGGAGAGGAGGATGGTGCTGCTGGCCCACTTCCACTGCAGGTCCTCCGAATTCTGACCACAGCGGGGGCAGATATGGAGTGTTAGGACTCTCCTGACCCCTCCCCTGGGGGAGCGGGGACAGGAAGTACTTTGGACCCTAGCACGGTACTGCAGGCATGGTGTTCTGAGTGGTGGTGAGACTCAGTTTACCTCAATAGGAAAATAGGGAAGAAGTCATCTCTCTGGGGGTTTGGAATAGGCCTGTGGGGTTACCCAGAACTGGCCAGAGTCTTAGTCCCTCACCCTCCCTGCCTTGTGATAGCCCCCTCCTCAGGAGCCTGGGGCCCTTTTCCCCCCTGCATCCCCCCTCAGGCTGCTGGGAGCCTGGCAGGGCCATGCCTCAACCTAGAGAGATGGGAATGGGACACTCCTTCTGATCCGAGGGAGACCCAGAGAGGGGGGGGCATCTGAGACACCCCTCAGATGTCACCTGAGGACCAGATGGCTCCACTGCCCATCAGTGACCAGGCCCCCTCTGAGGGTTTGAGATGTGGGTCCCAGTCCCTGCTCTGCCACCTGCTGTGGGACCCCAAGGAGGTGGGCAACCCTTGCTGGGCTGTCTGTTGCTAGCTGTGACTCTTCCCCTTTTGTCCCAGCTGAGCTCCCTCATGCAGTCCCAGGCACCGTAGCTGCCTGCAGGAGTTATCTGGGGAGCAGTGAGGATGGAGTGGACATGCCGTCCATCGGCAGGGGCACAGACAGGACATGGGGTCAAAGACCCATCGATAAACACAGCAGCTGCCACAGCCACCACGAGAGCTGTTGCTGGGGAACCTGCTGTATGCCAGGAACTTCAAAGCCATGGCCTGTTTCCATCCCAACAGCCAGGGGTGGGGGGGAAACTGAGGCATGAGGGACACACTGCAGGTGGGACTGGAGGCCAGGATGCTTGGTGCAAAGCCTATGCCCCTAACTGTCCCAGGAGACCCTCTTGGAGGCCCAGACCTTCACAGAGGGTGGGAGTCCTGATGTTCCAGCCCCGTGCTGAGGCACCCAACAACCCAAGAGCCAGAACCTTCAGGCAGAAGCTGTGGAGGCTCCATTTAACGGGCGTGCTCCGGCCAAACTGCTCCAGGACAGCCCAGACGTGGTCCAGGTGGCGCACTGCGGCCAGCCCTATGGTGAGCGCGATACCCTATGGACAGAGGATGCGGGTCACAGAACCAGGCCTGGACTCTCACCTGGGGTGTGGAAACTGAGGCCCACAAAGGGAGGGGACTTGTCCAAGGTCACAGGGCATCTGCCTCCCATCCCCATGCTCTTAAGGACATGCAGCTCTGAGCCTAACCCTGTGGGGGCATCTTATGGGGGCTGGTGGGTGCTGTGGGAGGCTGCAGGCAGGGGTGACTCCCTGGAGGCCTGTTACCTCCCTCTGCCCCCGCTAGCTCTGAACAGACCTGGGCCAGAGGAAGAAATGAGGGTCCAGAAAATAGATGTGTGACAAAGGAGAGGACAAAAGCTGTGATGGGCTTAGCGTGTGACCAGGGTCAGGGCTCAGAGTGTGACCAGGGTCAGGGCTCAGTGAGTGACCAGGGTCAGGGTCCAGAGTGTGACCAGGGTCAGGGCTCAGTGAATGACCAGGGTCAGGGCCTGGAGTGTTACCAGGGTCAGGGCCTAGAGTGTGACCAGGGTCAGGGCTCAGAGTGTGACCAGGGTCAGGCAGGGCTCAGAGTGTGACCAGGGTCAGGCAGGGCTCAGCGTGTGACCAGGGTCAGGGCTCAGAGTGTGACCAGGGTCAGGGCCCAGAGTGTGACCAGGGTTAGGGCCCGGAGTGTGACCAGGGTCAGGAGTCTTCGTATGACCTGATCAGGGCTGAGGGTATGACCAGCGATCAGGCTAAGGCTGAGGTCAGGATCAGGCAGCCCTGGGCTGGGCTGTGGGGCTGGGGCCTCACCTCCCTCTGCTTCGGCCACTGGTGGGACGTGTCCAGGAGGGTTCTCAGGTGTGTCCTGATGGTGGTGCTGTTGTCTTCAGCTTGAAGGATCAGCCCATAGTAGATGAACAGAAAAGCCTGGGGGAGGTTCAGCTTCTTGACCCGGGCCTGAGCCACTTCTGTTCGCCCCAATGGTCTGCCTCCTCCCCTGACCAGGCCCCCCCAGCCTCCCTGGGCTCCTGTAGCCACCCTCACAACCCTGCTCTGGGACCATCAAGCCCGTGCCTGGTGGTGGAGTTTCAGGGCTGCAGCTCCAAGTCCTGCTCCTCAGGTCCCCGGCGCCCTGGTGTTTTGGGTCCCGGTGTCTTTCTAGGGCCCCAGGCCTTGCTTTAGGTGTACATCCTACGGACAGAGCCCCTGGGCACGCATGCTGGGCACGGGGGCTGCTTGTGGGGGGACGGGGTGTGGCCCACCTTCTCCGGGGGCTGCTCCTGATGCGTCCGGTCAGGCTTGGTGAGCGCCAACAGCAGCTCTTTGGACCACATGTCTGTGTTCAGGAACTGGACCGACTTGACAGCCATCTGTGAGCAGAGGGGGTGGGCAGGGCTGGAGCACACGCTCCCTCCGCCCTGCGGGCTGGAGCTGAGGCCTCCACCTGCCCTGCCCACCCTGGCAGCTCAGAGCCCTGAGTCCATCACTCTCTTGCCTTCCTTCCCCTGAGTCTCCAGGGCCAGCCCTCCGATTTGCTTGATTGCCCCCAGGAGCAAGGAACTCATTCCTTGAGATTCACCTCCCTGATGGTGTTCAAGGAGAGGCTGGAAACCAGGAGCCTGCCCGTGTCCCCAGCTCTGGGAATAGGCTCAGACATCACAGGTGCTCGGTGTCAGCTGAAGGTGGCCCCACCAGAGTGTGAGTGCCGGGAGAGCAGGGTGTGTCACCTCCCTTCTGGGCTGTCTCCCCGGCACCTGGGACAGTGCCCGACATGTAGTCGGTGCTCTATTAATGTTTAGAATGAATGAATGAGAGATCAAATAAATGTATGAAGTGCTCTTCTAAATATGAAGTCCTAGAAGTTTTGCCCTAACATATGCCGACCACAAGATTTCTCTATTTCAATGTTCCCAGATTCCACAGTTCAACAAGTCCAAGATTTTGATCCCAAGGTCCTTTGGGGTGGAGATACTCCTCCTAAGTTTGATCCCAAACCCAAAAATCTAGAAGAAATGATTGATAGATGTGAAGATAAGTATTTTAAGAAGTTTGTTCAGCAAAACCACCATAAATTAAGTTGAAAGATGCAGTAAGTTGTTTTCTTGTTTTCCTGCAACCCATTGTCAAGGGTTAATATCAGTGATGGAGAGCACTTCACAAACGGTAAGGAGCAAGGGACAACCCACTAAGACGCGGCGGAAGTGCACACGCATGACAGAGATGTATACACTCAGCCTCGCTCATATTTAAAGAGTGGAATTTAAGATAATGTGTCACTTTGGCTAAGACTGGCAAAAAATAAAAGTGTATAAAATAAAAATAAAACTGCCAGATGTCAGCAAGGAAGTGTCCTTGGTGCGAAGGTGATGGATCTACATTTTTTTTTGGTGAAGGTCTTGGCAGCATCAGTTACAATTTAATACGTGTGTGCCTTTCCCCAAGCAATTCCAGTTCTAGGAAATCATCCTAAAGGAACACTGATAGGTACCTAGGTTGGAGCACAAGGGTAGCTATTCTGCAGCCTTGCTGGATGCAAGCCTGCGTAGAGCGCCCCCTGCAGGGGAGACCTTTGGTGCCCTCTCTGGCGATGCTCCTTGGGGACAGGGGCGAGGTGGGGGAGGTGGGGTGTGTGTGTGGAAACTGCTCCAGGCTTGGCTTGTGGCAGAATCTGGAGGAGCTTGTCTGCGCCAGTTTTGCCCCATGTCTGCAGGGCAGTGGAGTGCAGCAGGGCCTGATGGCTCCCCCCATCCCCCCCTCCCCCTGCCCCCAAGACAGGTGTCTGCTGAACCCCATGGGACCCGCGTTGCCTGGAAGCCCCAGTTCTCAACTAGTGTCGACCTCCGTTCAGTGTTGCACGTACCGGCGCCACAGCTCCTCATCCCAGGTTCAGGTTTGAAAACTCGGAAAATTAAACACGCTTTCATAGCTTAGCAGCAACTGCATTTGGCGGTAAGAGCTGACCCATGCGGATGTGACACTATTTATGGGCATTAGTGTGAATTTTGTATGTTTCTGCAGCCGAGATATTAATATAAGTTTTAAATATTTTTTTATTGAAGTATAGTTAACACACAGTGTTATATGAGTTTCAGGGGTGCAGCATAGTGATTCCACAGTTCCGTATGTCACACAGCACTCACCACGGTGTGGTCACCACCTGTCACCACACAACGTCATGACGGATTATTGACTGTATTCCCCAGGCTGCACTTTCCATCCCTGTGACTTACTTGTAACTGGAAATTTGTACCTCTTAGCTCCCTTCGCCTGTTTCACCCATCCTCCCACCCCCTCTCCTCTGGAAGCCACCAGAGTTCCAGTGGTCCTCTGTATTCAGGGATCCGGTTTTTTGTTTGTTTGTTTCTTTGTCCATTTGTTTTGTTTCTTCAATTCCACATACGAGTGAAATAATATGGTATTTGTCTTTCTCTGACCAACTTTTTTCACTCAGTATAATACCTTCTACGTCCATCCATGTTGTCGTAGGTGGCAAGATCCCATTCTTTTTCACGGCTGCGTAATATTCCATCGTACATATCTACTATATTTTCATTAGCCATTCATCTGTGGATGGACACTTGGGCTGCTTCCACAGCTTGGCTGTTGCAGAGAATGCTGCAGTGAACACAGAGGTGCATTCATGTTTTCAAATTAGTGTTTTTGTTTTCTTTGGATAAATACCCAGGAGTAGGACACCTGGATCATATGGCAATTCTATTTTTATTTTTTTAAGGACCTTCCATCCTGTTCTCCAGAGTGGCTGCACCAGTTTGGATTCCCACCAACAGTGCACGAGGGTTCCCTTTTCAGCACGTCCTCGCCAGCACATTTGTTATTTCTTGTCTTTCTGATAGTAGTCACCATTCTGACGGTGTGAGGTGGTGTCTTATAGGGGTTCCGATTTGCATTTCTCTGACTAGGAGTGATGTTGAGCATCTTTTCAGGGGTCTGTTGGCCATCTGAGTGTCTGGTTTTGAATATTTTTATTGACGCATGTCTAACTCACAGTGGAAGGCAAAGATCTTTACTGTGGAGGACGCTGCACTTTGACATAGGTACAGACCCACAGAATTCCCACCCTGCCAAGAACGAGAGTGTATTCCATCACCCCACAAAGCTCTCTCACACCCCTTCCTGGTCAATCTCCATCACTACATTTGATTGACATCACCGTGGACTAGTTTTGGCTTTTCTAGAACGTCATACACTTGGAATCCTGCAGGATGCACTTCTGTGTGTCTGGTGTTCTCAGCATGTGTCTGCAGCGCCTTCGTGGTGTTGCTCGGATCAGAAGTCCACTCCCTCTGCTGCGATTTCTATCATTCCCCGACTCCCTTGTGGTTTCTTCCACTTGCTTTTCATTCTCCAGCTTCTTCGGGTGGACACTTACAGATGGACTTCTGGTTGTTGCCGGGGCCACTGCTCTGCCTGGTGTGGGCTGTCTCCAGTTTGAGGGTTTGAGGCTGTTTGGGGTAAGGGGAGTCTCGAGGGCTCCGGGTGGCCCCTGTGGGCTTTCAGCCCCACCCTTTCTGTGCTGAGCCCCGCCCCTGCACTGAGCCCCGCCCCCTGCACTGAGCCCCGCCCCCTGCACGAGCCCCGCCCCCTTCACTGAGCCCCTCCCCTGCCCTGAGCCCCGCCCTCCCTGCACTGAGCTCTGCCCTCTGTGCTGAGCCCCACCCTCTGTGCTGAGCCCCGCCCCCTATACTGAGCCCCGCCCCCTGCTCTGAGCCCCGCCCTCTCTGCACTGAGCTCCAGTCTCCCTAGCGCCCTGCTTGCAGCTCCCTTTCGCTCGGAAGCCCAGTCCTGTCCCCAGACCTCAGTTTTGGGGTCTGCCTGTTTGGTCCCTCCCCGAGTCCCCGCTTCCAGGCCGGGATTGCTGGTGGCCCTGGTCCCTGCTGCTGTGTGTGTGCATCTTGTTTTTTAGAGAAAGGCTACTGATAACTGGGCTCTCGGAACCAAAAAGCCGCAAGAATTGGTGGGCCTGATCGAGTACTTAAAAACTATTAGAGCTCTTGTCACCTAACTCAGACTCCCGTGTTAGGATCAGTTGGCCACAGAATGGGTTAGATGGACACAAGGTCACCTGCCAACCTCAAGAAAATTTCCATACAGTGAGGAGCACTGTGAAACAGGCACAATCCCCAACCTCGCAGCGTATATTCCTTTTAGTTATTAGTTCGGCTCTGAGAAACCCCAAAGCCTTAGCTAAAGGAAGAAGAAAAAGAACAAAAAGAATGAGATCCTTAAACCCCAAAGAGTCAAGTGCACCACCTTTTACCACACCTGCTTATTTTAATGTCTAAGAACTATGGTCCCAGAGCTATGAATATCTGCAAAAATGGCAAAATCGTACTAAAAACAGCCTAAAATTACAATGGCCATTATGGGGAAGATTCCAATGAGACAGGATCATTTATTTCAGAAGTGGACTTGAGAGCGAGGTTTCCCAGACTAAACAAACAGAACGGGATACCTAGTTTAATTGCGATGCAGAAGCTTCTAAAAAAGGCTTCACGATGGCAGGAAATCTTCAAAGATTCATTGCACAAGGCTAATGAAAAGCGAGAGACATAAGAGGTGGCTAAAACAAGACACTGGGACTGCCATGACCCTTCTGCTCGTTCCTTCCTCCTTGACCCCAGACCCCACACTCTCCCGACTCTGCAGAGACCGCGACACAGTTACCTTTAAAAATAAAACTGCCGGAGGCTCAGGGATCTTCCTCAACATCTTTTATTCCTTGGTCAAAGGCCAAACTAAGGGCAATCATTAGAGAATTTCCTAAACCCAGGGATGGTCCCCAAAAGTCCTCTGAAGAATTTAGTCTTTACCAGGGGCTGGGAGCCCAGGCTGCCAGATCTGCGTCAGCGGTGCACCTGCTGGTGGGGGCAGGGACCCCCAAAGGGGAAGCCGAGGCAGGATGATGTCACCTGAGGATGCTATTCCAGATCCCCAACCTTCAACATGGTCCCTTCAGGGACCACAAAAAAGTGAACTTTCCCAAGCTGCCCCTAGAGCTCTCCCAGCCTGCACTGATGCTGTTACTTAGATGTGCCGAGGCCGACAGGTCTGTGGCCGACTTTATTTATTTATTTATTTATTTTTAAAGATTTTATTTATTTATTTGACAGAGATAGAGACAGCCAGCGAGAGAGGGAACACAAGCAGGGGGAGTGGGAGAGGAAGAAGCAGGCTCATAGCGGAGGAGCCTGATGTGGGACTCGATCCCATAACGCCGGGATCATGCCCTAAGCCGAAGGCAGACGCTTAACAACTGCGCCACCCAGGCGCCCCATCTGTGGCCGACTTTAAAGGCTTCCTGGAAGGTCCCTTTGTCTGGCGTTCCGGGGTCCAGACAACTGAGGGCACCCAACGTGTTCTAGCTGCCCTATTTGTACGCAGAACATCTCCCGACATTAGGGGATTGAGAAAAAGGCAGAAAATAGGAAGGGAGGCCACGGGTCTGGCTGAACTCATGACTGCGGCAAAGCACTTTGAAAGGACGTCGGAGCAAGGTCGCAAACAGAGTCCGCCAAGCCGTTAGCCTGACAGCTGTGGCGGCCCCAAGGTCAGGGACCCGAAGCCGCAGCTGGGCCTCCCGGGACTGGTGTCTCCTCTGTAATCGGCTGGCATGCTGGAGGAGAGCTGTTCCCACAGACCCCACGGGCACTCGCCCACACCATGTCAAGTGTCCCCAAGCCCACCCCCAAGCCAGGGCCCCATGCGGGCCTCCCAGGCTGACGGGCCTCGCAGGGTTCTCGGATCTCAGCAACCCCCTTAAACAGCCAAGGGAGACTAAAATAAAATTAGTGGGAAGCCTTGCCAAATTCCGGTAGATCCCAGAGCTACCGTCTCTCCCAGGACAGCAGATCCCTGGGAGTGAGGAAGGTTCCATAGTGAAGGGATCTGATCGAGTTCGGAGGGAGTTTCTGTCCCACCAGGGCCCTTTCCCTGGAAAACATTCTTTTCTGTTGTGCGATACAGCCTCTGTCATCCTGTTTGGTAGAGACTGCGTTTCTAAATTCAAAGAGCTAATATGTTTTGCCTCCACTCGAGACCTTGCCTTAGAATATCCTGACCAACCCAAACCTTTGATGTTCTTTACCAACTGTCCTTGACATAGAAGAGGAGGAATTTCAACAAAAGTCCCTTAGTATATTACTGGGGTGCCTGAAAGTCTGCGGGCCTCCAGTACTGATCCTGGGAGGATCAAAGGAAAGAGCCTGTAAAGACTCACGTAGACATAACTACGCTTCTTCCCAAATTGCCTTGACACCACTGAAGCCCGAAGCCAAACAAGGCCTCACGCCAACAGGAGAAAGACCTGATCGCCCAGGGGCTGATGGTGCCCCGCACCGGCCCGCAAACAGGGCCACCTTGCCCGTCTGCAAACCTAATGTGCAGGATGGTGTTTGTCCAGGACTGACAGCCACGAGCAAGACAGCTGTTCTCTCTTTCCCAACTGTTCCAAAGCCGGACTCCCTTCTGTTCCAAGTTCTACCAGACTCACAGGGGTTCCCTATTCAAAATGGTGGACTCTGGGGGTGCCCAGGTGGCTCAGTCAGTTGAGTGTCAGACTCTTGATTTCGACTCACATCATGATCTCAGGGTCGTGAGAAGGAGCCCTGCGTCGGGCTCTGTGCTGGGCGTGGAGCCTGCTTAAGATTCTCTCTCCCTCTGCCCTTCCCCCTCAAAAAAATGGTGGACTTTGTTCCGTCTCTTCCAGTGTCCCTGGACCCCAACAGCCGATATCTGCCTTGACTTGGAACCACCGACAATATACCTGGACAGTCATGCCTCGGGGGCTCCCTGAGGCCCCTTCTTATTTGTCCCTAGTGCCTCACCGAGAGTGAAACACCCCTACATCCCTGGGAAATCAAGCTCTATGGGACGGGGACAACTCCTGCTGCGCTCAGCTCCCAGTGAGATGTCCATGCCAGATTCCGTATATTTGCTGCAACACTCGGCTGCAAAGGGACCTCAGGTCTCTAAGGAGAAATCACAGGGATCTCCAGGCACAGCCCATCACCCAGGTCATAACCCACGCCCGGAAGGAATCCAGCTGTCTGTCCCCAGGAAGGGTCAAGCTAATCAGAGAATGTCCTAGGCCCACGACTAAGCAACAGCTTCCCGTATTTTAAGGCTGGCTGGCTACTGTGGACCAGGGGCTCCTAATTTTTCTCTCTTGGCTTCCCCACGCTACGAACTTACTAAAATTCCAGTCACCGAACCCACTCCTTGGGGAGGTAAACACGAGCAGCTTTTATAGGACTAAAACCAGCCGTGCAGGACCCCCTGCCTCAGGCCCACTTAACCATTCCAACCTTTCCCTCGTTTGTGCAGGAGACAGACGATCAAGCCCTGGGGATGGTCACGCACACGCGGTGGGAAACGCCGGCCTACTGCGTGTTCCAGCCGCAGCCTCGTTCTGGCTTGTCATTTGTGACGCTGCATCCCGATTTACAAGATGCCCCTGTGACTAATCGTGATCTAACTTTATTTGTTGATGGGTCATGTCGTACAAGTGGAAAAGGACATGTCCGGGCTGCTGATGCTGTGACTGCTCAGGAGAGGGAGCCTTGTGCAAGCCAAACCCACCCACCAGGCAGGACTCCAGGCCCTTGTGCAGTGACCAGAAGGACAAACCGGTACTAGTCACACTCTCAGCAGCTATGCCTGCCGGGCCGTCCCTGATGGGGGATGTTGCAGAGACAAAGGGGTTTCCTTATATCCTCAGAGACCCCAATCAAAGTGGACACCAAGTAACGAGCTCCTTGCTGTTAGTCCCCTACCTTCCGGAATTGCTGTCATCACAACTGAGACTCACGCTAGAAGGACTGAGCCTGTGCCTCGGGAAGTGCCCACTGTCCTCGTGGAAAGGCGGTGGCTGCATCGTCTCTAAAGGTTGAAGTCCATCCTGTCTCTGCAAAAAATGACCCCTCACTGCCAGATGTTCGCCATCCTGAAACACGGCAGCGTCTGCTCCTGAACTCGAGACACCAGGCAGGTGAACGATGGTTTGCAAACTTGGCGAACAGTCGGGGCCGTGGGAAACCCAAGATGGCCACCTGCTCCTTCCTGGCTCCCTGGCAAACCCCATTTTTGGGGGTCTTTACCTTCCTTCATCCACCATGGTGCATTTAAGATAACTCAAATTACGAATACACGTTGGTGGGAGAACTTCTACAAAACTGCAAAAACAGTCCACCATCAGCGTCTGACCTGTCGGGTCCATAATCCCAGGGGAGCTAATTTTGTTCCCAGAGGCCTCCTAACACCTCCCTCCAGATGCTTTGAGCACCTGCGGCTGGACCTTGTCCAGCACGATGTGGCATGGGTTATTGACATGTCCTTGGTACTGGATGCTGTTTTCTGGAGGGATTGAAGCCTTTCCCTGCTGCAAGGCCTATGCCCTCACAGTGTCAAATAAACTGTTGGAAAACATGTTTCCCCCTTGGGGTGTACCCCCACTGTCTCCAGTGGTGCAGGCACCCACTGCACAGGGACATCATGCGAGCCTTGACGACCATTATGATCATAGCAACAGCCCTGGTGTCCTCAGCCACGGCTCACCAACCCAATGACCTCCCGAAGACTGGAACACCAGGAGAGAAATGCAGATAGAAACAGCAGCCAGCTTGAAGGCTGTGAACCTCAAGTCCTGGCCTGTGACTAGCACAGAGATTCAGGAAACATGCCACGACCTGTGAGTGTCACACAGGGCAGATGGAGGCAGTGGGAATCTCACAGCCATGTGGAGAGGGCTCCTGCCCACACCTCTCGTTAAGCTGCGAGTCTGACCCAAAGGGGCCACGGTTAAAGGAGAGACACGAGAGGCCCCGCAAGAAGCCCCTGTGCTAAGCCCGCATCACCAAACCAAGGGTCAGCACCTCACCTGGCCGCCGGTTCTGCCTCCCCCAGGCCTGTGACCTGTGGTCACTCTGGCATTTCTCCGGTAAGCCGGGGCGAGGTAGACGCCTGGTAGACCCCTGCCGACTCCCAAGGAAAGGTGACGTACCCTGCTCCTTCCTGGTGCCCGCCTCTTCTACCTATAAATTCTCCTATGTGAGCAGACCTTTGCAGCCCCCTCCCAGGCACCAGGTGGGATGCTGCCCCATTCACATATCACTGAATAGAGCCAATTGATCTTTGCATTTACTAAAAAAAATTTTTTTTAACAATGGTGAATCTTGAAATAGGTGCTGTAATTCTTGCAATTTTCTCCATTTTTTTAAAGACTGTTTTGGTTATTCTAGGTCCTTGGAAATTTCCGCATAAAATTTCAATTTTTATTTAAAATGTTCATTTAGTGGAAATTTAAAGAGCTGTAGTTTGATAGGTGTTATACTGAATCTACCCACCGATTCTGGAGAATTGATATCCTACCACTGCTGAGTCTTCTTACCCATGAATATCACATTCCCTACGTGTACAGGCTTTCTTTAATTGCTTTCTACGCTGTTTTGTGAGGGTCGTGCACACATTTTGTTAAATGTGTCTTTGAGTCTTTCATGTTTTTAATGTCATTATGTCACTGTTTTTTTAAACTTTATTTTCCAATTGTTTGCTGCTAGTCTATACACATTCAGTAGACTTCTGTATATTGATTTCATATTTTGAGATCTTGCTGATTTCTACGAGCAGTGAACAGCTAGAGTATTTTTAAGCTTCTGTAAGGTTTTCTGTATATACAACCACATTGTCTGCAAAGAAAGTTAGTTTTACTTTTTCTGCTGCAAGCCGTATGTCTTTCCCGCGTTTTCTGACCTTACACTGGTTAGAAACTTCAGTGCACTGCGGTCGAGGAGTGCAGGGAGTGGAATCCTTGCTATACTTCTGATTTTCAGTAGGCAAGTGCTCAGTCGGTCATCTTTAGGTGGGTAGGTTCTCCAGAGATGTCGGTTTCCTCCTACTCCTGCTTCAAGGGCCATTATCATCATGATATTGTGATTTATAGTAAGAGATATATATTTGCTCTTCATCCCATTTCTGGCAGAGCCCCTAAAACCCTTGGGACCTCCTAAGTGATAAGAAAGATAAAGGTGTCTTTTGTTTTCATTCCAGCCTCTTGTAACCACACCTGAGTTTATGCTGATGTGGTCACTTTTGGAGAGCCCATAGGTAGGTAACCACAAGACAGGGGCTGGTAGCCAGGGGAGCAGACCATGATTAGAGGGTTGGAACTTTCAGTCCCACCCCCAACCTCCAGGGAGGAGAGTGGGGCTGCATATTGACCTCATTACTAATGCCCAACGATTTCCTCAGTCATGCCTAGTAACGAAGACTCCATCAACACACGGGACTGGGGTCCAAGAGCTCCCAGGTTGGTGCCAATCTGGGAAGGGTGGTGCATGCCCAGAAGAGCACAGAAGCCCCGTGACCTTCCCTGCACTGGCCCCGCGCATCGCTGCCGTCTGGCTACTCGCGTTACACCCTCTTACAATCAACCAGGGACCCAGTGAGTGACGCGTCCTGAGTCTGTGAGCCGCTCGAGCAAATGAATCAAACCCGTGGTGGGGGTGGGGGTGGGCCGTGGGAACCTCCGGTCTGTCGCTGGTTGGTCAGAAGCACAGGTCACCAGATGGACTGGCAGGTGGCCTCTGAAGGGGGGCGTCTGGTGGGACGGAGCCCTCTCGCTGTGGGTCTGATGCCATCTCCAGGCCCTGTCGGAGTTGGGACGATACAGTCAGGGTCCGCTGAGAACTGGAGAGCCGCTTGGTGGGAAAACACACATCGAATCACAAGTAGTTGTTGCCTGTTTTCAAAGGCTTTTCCTTCATTGAGAGGACGATAATTTCCATACTTTATTCTGTGAATGTATTGAATTGTACTTACTGCTTTTCACAAGTTAAATTGACCTCATGTCCCCAGGGTAGCCTCCCCTTCATCATGTGTATTATCTTTTTTTTGTATTTTGCTGGGTTCATTTTGCAGATACTTTATGAAGGAATTTTGACTTTATCTTCATGAAGGGTATTGGTCTGTAATTTTCCTGTAATGTCTTTGTCTGGCTTTGGTATCAAGGCTGTGCTGGCCTCATAACGTGATTTGGGACATGTTCCTTCTTCTCCTATTTTTCTGAGAGAATCTGTAGAGAATCGATAGTATTTATTCCTGAACTATGTGATGGAATTAACCCATGAAGTATTCCAGCCTGGAGTTTTCTTTGTGAGAAAGTTTATAATTATGATTCCAATTTCTCTGATACAAGACTACTCAGATTTTCTGTTTCTTCTTGTGTTAGTTTGGTAGTTTGTGTTTTTTTGGGGACTCTGTCTATTCAATCTAAAATGCTTAATTTCTTATTTTATCATATTTTATTATTGCCATCCCATGCCTCATGGATGTGCAGCCATATTCCTTCTGTTCTGAGAGTAGCATTTTTTGTTTTTAGTTTCTTGATCAGGCTGTCAAAGAGCTTATCATTTTATCAATATTTTTGAATAGCTTAGCGTTGGGTTTATTCACTATTGTTTGTCACTTAAAAAATTTCTTTGATTTGTACTCTAGATTTTATTATTTCCTTCCTTCTTACTTACTTCTGGTTTAATTTGTACCTTCTGGGTAGCTTTTTAGATAATAGATTTTCTACCTTTCTTTTCTAGTATAGGCATTAAAAACATGAATTTCCTTCTGAGGTTGCTTTCTGTTGAACCCCACAAATTCTCATAAGTTGTGTTTTCATGATGGTTCAGTTCAAAGTGTTTTCTACTTTCTCTTGTGACTTCTTCTTTGACCCATGGGTTATTTAGAAGCGTACTGTCTAATTTCCAAATGTTTGGAGTTTTTCTGGAAACATTTTTGCTATTGATCTCTGATTTACATTCTGGTCAGACAATGTATTCTGTTTGATTTCGGTCTTTTTAAATTTATTGAAACTTGACATACAGCCCAGAGAATGACCTGTCTTGGTGAATGTTCTATTTACATTTGAAAGAAACGTCAATTAGATCAATTTGGTTAATTATGTTGTTCAAGACTTTTCTATCCTTAGTGATTTTCTGTCTTATTTTCCTATTAATTTCCTGTACTTGTGCCGTCCTGGCATTATTTCTACCAGATGCCCCTTGTTACTACGCTCTGCTGCTACTGCTGTTAGAAACTGAAAATATTAACCAGCATGTGACAAGGGCCTCCCGGGCAGCAAGCACAGTGACAAGCACTTTGTGTGGATTACGTCTTGTAGTCCTCACAACAAACATTTGAGCAAAGTATTTTTATCCCCATTGGACAGACGAGGAAACTAAGGAACAGAGAGGCAACGTAGGCAGCTCAGGTCACACAGCAGTGGTTGGTTGAATCTGGACTCGAACCTAGGTCTGCCAGGGGGCCCACGTCCCTTCTCCCAGGCACAAGAGCCCCTCACGTGGGCGTGTGGTCAGAGGGGGACTGCATGATACCACTCTTTGGCTGTGATGGCACCGTCCACTCTGGCCTGCTTCTTCCCTCCCTGGTCTCAGATCTGGTCTCTGCACACTCTCAGGCCCATTGGTTGTGAATCCAGCACCAGGATGGGGAAGAAGGGCCTTGTCTGGCTGGACACCTGCTCTGCACCAGGCATCTAGAGACCAAGGTTCAACTCCCAACTCCCCCAGGGACCAGCCTCACGAGTCCATTTCCCTCCAAGCCTGTTTGCTTATCTGTGACAGTGGGCCTTCTCTCTCCTTCCCCTCCCCTACCCCCACCTCTCAGGGCGAGCAGGTGCCCTGCTCCCCTGTTGCCCCCATCATCCCCGCAGGAGACCCCAGTGGCTGGGCTTGTCCCTACCTGGGCCAGCTGCTCTTCCCAGCACGCCTTCTCTCCCTGGTTGAAGATTGTCTCTGTGCGACAGAAAGGCATTGCTGGAGGCCAGGTCTGACGTCCACACTGGGGCTGGATCTCAGGCTCCTCAGGCTCCCCTAGCCCTTGGACCCTGGACTGAGTCGCGGTGAGTCCTGCCTCTCTTTGTTCTGGCTTCGTGAGGATAGTGAGCTGGGCTTGGGCTCAGGGTCTGGAGAGCTGGGCTGGAGCTGTGGCCCTGCTACGCTTGCTGTGTGATCTCAGGTGGGCCATGTTGCCTCTTGGGGCCTCAGGCTCACTGACGGTGAATGGAGGGGTTCCTCTGGGCATGGCCATTTGGAATGTGCTACAATCCCCTCGAGGGTGGGAAAATGAGGCCCAGAGAGGGGTGTATTATGAGAATGGAAAACTTTTATGGAATTTTGGAAACTCAACCTGAGAAGGAGGGCTGCTTTGGGGATGGCCCTGGGGATCTCAGAGCTCACCTGGGCACGGAGGGACCACTACCCAGCTTGCCAGTCCTGGGCAGGGTATACAAAGCCGAGTTACGCTGGGACCTGCCTCCTCCCAGCCTCGGAGCCCAAAGTCCCAAGCTCAGTCGTGAGCCTTCTCCGGCTGGGCTGGGCCCCCTTGTAAATGGTGGGGCCACTACATCCATTTCCTCCCACCGCCCCCAACCCCTCGCTGAGGCCCTGAGGTGGACACACACCATTCCCTCCTCAAACTCCTACACATTCCTTGAGGCATGGCTGAGGCTTGGCTGCCTCCTCTTTCAGGAAGCCCTCCCTGATGACCACCAGAGTAGCCCACTACCTTCTGGGGGCAGCAGGGTGCTCGGCTCACACTTGTGAGTGAACAGAGCCTGAATGAAAGCTGGTGCCTGCCTCCCCCGCGAGGCCATGAGCTCCTGAGGGCAGGGAGCCCAGCACAGGGAAGGTGCTCAGCCAGAGGTTTTGATTAGCTAAACACTGTTCCTGGCAAGACCCCATCCTATAGGTCCTCCCTCAGGTTCCTCAGAGACCGTAATGTCCAGGGCACCCTTCCCATGGCTCAGGGACAGTGGCTGCTGTGGAAACACTGGGACCTGGACGGCACAGGCCTGTGACGTGCTTCTGGGTGGCTCTGGGCCCGTCACACTGCCTCTGCAAGCTTGGCTTCCTTGTCTGCTAGTGAGGAGGAGTGCCCTCCTGCCTCGGTGATGGACTGTGTAGCAGTGTGCGGGCCTCACACCCATCCTGGGCCACCTCCCAGAGACTCCTTGCTCCGCCCTGCTTCCAGGCCACCGTGGAGATGCTCACTGTGGGAGCATGGGCCAGTGGGGACTGGCAGAGCAGCTGGCTGCCCAGGGGTCTCCTTTCATGGGGGTCCTGATGTGGCCTGGGCGGGCCATGGGGCCAGGGGTGATGGGGGAGGGGCTTGGACCACAGCCGTTGTCCCTGCGCGGACATGCTTCACTGTTGTGCAGCTGATGCCCAGCTCTGCACGTGTCCCCCCCCCCCCCCCCCCCC
>NW_024427107.1:78216036-78276188 GCF_017311325.1 Ursus maritimus
CCCCCCCCCCCCCCCCCGTCTACAGTCTTGCTGAGCCCCCTTCTGCATCTTTCGCTGTGACGTGCCCTTCCGCCGCCCTGGGCAGCAGGGGGTGGGGCAGAGGGTGGCCAAGGTGAGGCTGGGGCTGCCTTGGGACCCTCGGGCAGGACATACCATTGGAGGTCAGGATGCCCATCACGTAGAGGAGACTGCGGTGCGGGAAGATGCCTGTCAGGACCTCGGTCTCCAGGTGCTGGGCCACCACCCGCCATGAGTGCCGACAGATGGCCAGCAGCACGTTGCTGGCCGCGTCCTGGTACACCTCTTCCAGCTCCTGCCGGGCGGGAGGCAAAAGGGAGAGTGGGCACTTGGACAAAGCTTTGGCATTTTGTTTTTTTCTTTTAGATTTTTAAAATTTACTAAGTGAGAGAAGGAGAGCGAGTGAGTGAGTGCATGAGTGGGGTGGGGGGGGAGCAGGGAGCAGCAGAGGGAGAGGGACAAGCAGGCTCCCCACTGAGCAGGGAGCCCGACGAGACATGGGACCCAGAGATCAGGACCTGAGCTGAAAGCAGACTCTTCACCGGCTTTGGCCTTTCACCCACAAGGTCTGGTTTGGTGGGAAGATCAGTTATTGTCAGCCCAGTTTTTGGCTGGGAAACTGAGGCCAAGACAGCCCAATACATGCAGCTGGCAGCTGAAGAGCAGGTTACACCCCAGGGCTCAGCTTCCCGTGACTCTCAACACCCCTGGCCCTCCTACTGTTCCACAAACCCAGTGTGCTTCCTGCTTCTGGTCCGGGAGCATGGCTCCCGCCCACCTGTCCATCCTCCTCTAGTCATTCTAAAGCCCTCCCTGCTGTCCCCACTCAGGACTGCGCCCTGAAGACTCCTGTCTACATTGCCTCTTTTCCTGAGCTCTCGGCAGCTTGGGACAATGTCATGGCCTTTGATTCTTTATCGCCATGAATTCAGAGCCCCAGTCTATGCTTCTGTGTCCCGAGGAGTCAGGGTGTCAGCTGCTGGGGGCAGAGGCCCACCACGGTCTGGTGAAGCGGAGGCCGTGGGCGCGGAGGAGCCTGGCTCCGTGTGGTTCTAGTCTCGGGTTCCTCTTTTCTCCGGTTCTTGGTAGGAACCACCAGGTGGTTTCTGTGGCTGCTGGTGTGAGGGACGTGCCACAGGGTCATCGGCAGGCTGAGGCCAGGGGTCCACCCTGCATCTGGTGGCGTCTGAAAGCCAGGGTGTCTACCGTCTCTCCCTGAACACCCTGTGATGCTGTTGGAAGCCTCATATGAATGAAATCATTCTGTCGTTTATAATTTACTCCAAGTTTCCATACGAGGGCTTCTCATTAAGATGGTGGATTGAAGCCGATTTTGCTCTTTCAAAACAACACCTCAACACGACGACATTTAGGAGATGATTTAAAAAGGACAACAGCAGCCACATTCTGGGAGCTGGAGATCCGATGAGTGAGCGGTAACCGGGCTGAGCACGAGCCAACGCAGCCGGGTCTGCCACTGTTGGGGGGATTTGCAGAGGGCGTGTCACCCAGACCTCTGCAGCCAGGGGGCCCAGGGAGGGGGCGGCGGTTTAAGAGGGAGTCAGGTGCCCGATGCCGTGCCCACTCCGCACACCTGCAGGGTCCAGCAATGTCCGGAGGCCTAGTCTCTTGGCGGGGGGGGCGCAGGCGCGGGTCTGTGGCGGGAGGCCAGGCCGTCCACAGCACTGCCCAGGGGCCTCCCCCTCCAGCCGGACACTGTGTTAGGTCCTCTCTGGGAAATCTGGGCAGCCCAGGACGAAAGCCATAGAGCTCAGCACGGGAGGCGGGCAGCGGGCAGTGGGCAGCGGTGGGCTCAATGGTAACTCTACAGTGGACCCTGAATCCTACCACTCGCCTGTGTGTTCAGAGCTCCCCACCAGCGCTAACCATGGGCAGGCAGCCATGCTGGAGAAGCCTCGGGTGTGGGAGACGAAAACAACCACCACGCACCCGACAAAACCCAGAAAACAGCTCCTTGGAGGAAATACAGGCCAAACAGAGAGACGAAAACTTCAAGCAAAGCTGTGTCTTTAACATCCTGGGAGGTAAGAGGAGGTATTGCACCCACAAATGCTAGAAATAGCATGACGCGAAAAGGAACATTCTGGGGACAAAATCAAGATCACGAGAGAGTTGAAGGCACAAGGAGCAGAGCTGGAAACGCAGCAGGAGGTCTGGGAGACAGTGAGTCTTCCGAGAGCAGAACAGAGGACAGGGAGCTGCTCCAGCAGAGACCAGATGAGAATACCGGGGACCCCCGAGCAGCCTGCACCTGAAGCCTCGGGCAGGGGAGCCCAGGGGGCAAGACCATCCGTGAATTAAGTGAGGAATGTTCCAGAAGCAAAGGGCCCAAGTAGCCAGACTGCAGGAGGCAGGGTGGGAAGGCATGGTGGCTGGGGACAGACCCAGAGCAAGGCGCCCCTGGGGGGCCGCAGAGCGTGCAGACACAGGGAACATGGTACTCGCCCGCCCACAGGAAGCCACAGGTGGACAGAGGTCTAAGGTCCAGAATGGCTCTGGAGTCTCTGTTTTTCTCTCATATCCACCAGGGGCAGCGGGGAGACCACGCGATGCTGAAACCAACGTGACAATGCTCTCGTCGAACGGGAAAGTACTGAGCTGCAAAGCAAACCGAAAGTTTATTTGGGGTCTTTGGGAACCCCGATCTGGGGGACACAGATTCAGCGGGAAACGGAAATGTGCTTGGAGTGGGGGAGGAGAAAGAATTTACAAAGGCAAAAACCGGAGGCTTTTCGAAGCCTTTTGAAAGAATTATGATTGGTGTAGGCAAAACTAATGGACATTGGTCTACACAGGATAGGTCACTGTGCTGGTTGCTGGTCGGCGTTCCGCGAAATAAGCCTCATTCTGGGAAACGCAACACAATGTGGCCGTTTGCGGTCAGCACAGCCTAGAGTTCACACTTGTCCAGGTGGAGGCATGCGTGAGACCCACCTCCCCAGTGGCCTCTTGGGCCACACTGACAGTCCCCGCTTCATTTCACATGTTTCTGTCCATAGTCTCCAACACAGAGTCCAGGGTCAACCAGAGCAGACAGATTTCCAGAAACACCTGGTCTCAAACTGTACTTCCCAAGAACTTGTTTCCAAGAAGCTGCTGGAGGCTGCATGTCTCCAAAGCAAGAGAGCGAGCCAGGAAAGAGGAAGGCCTGGCGTATCCGAGACGCAGTCCCTGGCTGGGATGGGCTACAGGGGTTCCAGACTGGGCTTTGGACACCAAGACACCAGCCAACACGCTCGGCTGGCTGGGACCTGGGTGATAACGTGCCTGCTCTCCCCTGAGTCCTGGACCAGCTCGTGGTACCTACAGAAGTGCTCGCACCGACCCGCGCTGGAGAGCTGGCGGTGGGCGGCCGTGTGTGCAGAAGGCGGCGGTGTGGAGCAGCCATGCCACGGCCCTGCCTCGAGGGGCTCTTGTCCACCCCCAGGGAGGCTGAGCCAGGCTGCCACCCAGATGCTGGAGGGCTCTGCTTGTCCTGCAGCCCTCAGCAGCCCGGGTCACCACTGCCCCTCTCTATTACTACTGGTCTGTCGATGATTCGTAGGTGCTTTGCTTTTTAAAAATATGCCTGACATGCTTCACATGATGACTTAAATTAAAGTTAAATTAAATTAAAATTTAATTAAAAAAAGGTACGGAATTTTAGAACACAAACACACTGGCTATGGCCTTCGTTCCCTGTTTTTCTCTGATATCCACACTGGAAGGGTCTACAGACTTCTTTGTGGGGAGCGTGGGGACTGGTCATGCTGGCCATTTACCAGCTGGCTAACTGCTGCAGGCAAGTCTCCTAGACAGCCTGAGCCTCGGTCCCTCTGTCTGTAAATGGGGGTCATAAATACCTATTCCCGCTTCGTGGAGTGCCCAGGCTCAGCCCTGTGGGCCTCAGTGAGAATTCACGTCCACTGTGGGGCAACCCTGGGCTAGTCTGTCTAAATAGGAGCCACGAGCCCTCCAGTCCCTGGAGCTGAAGTCGTTGAGGCCAGGGACAGGCCTGGGCTGCCCTGGACCGCACCTCAGGTGGGGGAGGTAGGAGTGGTGTGGTCTCCAACAGGTGGGACCCACGAGGTAGCGGCAGAGGCTGAGTTAAGCCTGGAGAAGGGGTGGGACTTGTAGGAGGGCTTCCAGAGGCTGGTGTGGGAAGCAGCCATGGGAATGGTGTAACAGGTGGTGGTGGGGGGGGACCAGGGCAGAGACTTCCAGGAAAGGGCTCTGCAGCTGACATTCGGCTCTGCCATTTATGGGCCCTGTAGACTCAGACAAGCAATGAGCTCTCCGAATCTCACCTTTCTCAACTGTAAAATGGGCACACAAGGTTGTCCCTCTGAAGGGGCTGGTGGTAAGAAAACGAAATGGACAGAAATCACTTGGTCAACCACGGGGCTGGGCACCCCCACCATTATCTGGATGCTGGGGCAGCAGCCTACATTCCCAGAAGTGGCTTATTTGCTGGGAGGGGAGGCACACCGTGGTCTTGGTCATGTTCTCCAGGGCCAGCTGCATGAACGATTTCTCCCAGGCCTCCTCCAGGGAGTTGCTGGCTTCAATGACTGCCTCCAGCACGTGGAACAGCCGGAACTTGTGCCGGGAGGAGATCTGTGGGGGGCAGAGTGGGCAGAGGTTCAGAGACATGTTGGGTCTGGTCACAAGGGGAGTGGCCGCCAGTGAAAGCCTAGGTGTGGGCAGGCTGAGGAGGCTGAGGAGGCCAGGGGGAGAGGGTCACTGTGGAGGCACTTGGCCATTCGTCCAATAACCATTTAACGGACCATCACTATGTGCAGGCCCTGAATAGGTTCTACAGAGACAGATGAATTAAAGTCTCTATCCTCAGGAACTGCTCTAAGATTTTATTTAATTATTTATTTATTTATTTATTTATTTATTTAAAGATTGTATTTATTTATTTGAGAGAAAGAGAGAGAGCTCATGAGAGAGCACAAGCAGTGGTGGGGTGAGCAGCAAAGGGAGAGGATGAAACAGGCTCCTGCTTGAGCAGGGAGCCCAATGTGGGGCTTGAGCCCTAAGGCAGACGCTTAACCAACTGAACCACCCAGGTGCCCCTGCTATGGGATTTTAAAAGCATTCTGCCTCTACAGTCAGTTCATTCATTCATTTATTTATTTGTCCAATCGTTTATTCACCCATTCATTAAAACTTAATCACATCTTCTCCCTAATTATCCATCGTCCATCTACCAACCTACCCAAATATCCATCCACCCATCCATCCACCCACCCACCTATCCATCCATCCATCCATCCATCCATCCATCCATCCATCCATCTCTGCCACTTAATCGTTCTGCAACTTTAGCAGATCACTTCCTTTCCTAAGCCCATTTTCTTACCTATGGGGATCATAACATCTATATCATGGGACTCTTCTGAGGGTGGTCACACATGTTGGTCCACCGTCCTCCCTCCCCTCTCAGCCTGTTTGACATATGAGGAGATCAACTTGCCCCAAATCATTTAGCTGTACCAAAGAGCCAAGATTTGAACTGGCCTTGGGGTCTGGCCATCCCCTCTGCTCCCCATGCAATCCCTCCAATGGCCCAAGCAACTCCCACCTTGGGGTTGTCTACAAAGTAGTCATGGATGGTTTCCAGCACCAGGTTGGGGGTCCCATAAGCCATGTTCTTGATCTTCTTGATGATGTACTTCAGGTGGAAGGGGTCTGAACTATTCAGGTCCCGGAGCATCTTGAAGCAAATGGCTAAAGAAGATGGAAAAAGGTGTGAGGGTTGATGTGCTGTGGGAAGGTCACATTGTGCCGTCAGGGATAAGTGGGTAGGGAAGAGGTAGGCCAGGAATGGGAAACAGTGATCTGAAAATGAGGACTGAAGAATTGAACACATTGGGAATTCCTGGACCTCCTGACTGTCCAAAGAGTCCTCCTGGAATTTGAGATAGGATAAGAAGCAGGAATGCACGAAGGTTTCAAACCCTTATACACCATGCATATTTCCATCCATTCATTTCATTCAACCACTTTTTTGTGCATTCTTTCATCCAATCATCTATCATCTACCTATCCATTGATCCATCTGTCCATTCACCCACACATTCATCCATATGTCTGTTTGTCCATCGATTCATCTACCCATCCACCTGTCTGTCCATCCTTACACTTACCCATCAATCCATGCATTAACGAGTGTATCCATCCATCCGTCACCCATCCACTCATAAATTTGACTATCTACCTGTCCATCCACCCATCCATTCAGAAGTTTATTCATCCATCCAACACACATTCACTCAAATTAGCCATCCATCTTTCTGTCCCTCTATCTATTCATTCCTTCACCACTGCACCTTCCATCTAGTCCTTCAACATTCAATGATGTTCCCTCTGTGTCATCATAGGGCTGTGCATGAGGACTCAAGGAGGAGTCAGGGCCCAGCTCGGTTCTGAAGGAGCCTCCAGCCTGTGGGAGCCCTACCCACTATGTGTGGACTCGGGTTCTGCAGTTGTATAAAAGGCCCTGGGCACAAAGAGAGGGGAGGGGCAATACATCCCAACAAAGATGGAGGGACATTCAGGACTGGCCACTCAGAGGTGGTGGCAATTTAACTTTGCCTAGAAAGATGAAGGCAAGTCATCCTTAGAATGAGGGGCAAAGCATTCCTGTGAAAGGGCCAGGCCTAGGCTGAGGTCCTAAGGTGTGAAAAGGTATGGGAAGAAAGTGGAAGGTGAAGTGTGAAGGAGGGAATTTTTGGGCTTTGGATGGTGCCTCAGGAGACATGAAGAGGCCAAGGAGGTATGTAGGGCTCTCTGCTGAAAGATTTCACTATGTCCACAAGGTCCTTGACATTCCCAAGATCCCAGGGGTGTGGATTCCTTCTGGTCCTCATCCCCAGGACTTTTTGAGTGGAGGAACCAGATGGAGTCTGCTGGAACCTGACCACCCCATCTCCACCCCGCCAGAGTCCCAGGGCTGGTGATCACCTGCATTGTAGGCTTCCTCCATGAACATCTTGTGCTCCTTGGGCACAAGAGCAGCCTGGCTGCTCTGTGACTTGCAGAGCAGGATGGTGGTGGGGTGTGCTTGTCTGTCCCTGTGGGCAGGGTCCTGAGGTAACTTCATGCAAGATAGGTCCTTCGTGGATCTGGAGACATGGGAGAAGATTCTGAAATGGAAGAAAGGTCCAAGGTGTGTGTATCTGGGCACCTTTGTGTGCATTCATGAATGCAAGCACAGTAGACACTGAGAGTCATGTTGGTCAGGATCAGGCTTGGCAATATCCTTCTGCATGTCTGCCTTTCTGTTCAATGGTCTGGCTGAACTCCAAGGGAGGGAGTAGGGAAGGAGTCTGGAGGTCTCAGGGATGTAGTTAAGTAGGCAGCATTTCCTGTGGGCCTGGAAAGGCCTGACTCTTAGCAAGTGCTGGTGGCACAGACATGACTGGCAGGACCTGGAGGGCTCTAGGGTATGGCATCCCCAGCTCCAACTCTTGCACTGACTTGGAGGAGCCAGTCTTCTCACGACCACACACGATACTGCCCTGGCTACCCAGAAGTCACTGAGGGGTCTTTGAGGGAGGTCCAAGAGCTGCAGAGCAGGTGGTAGCAGGAGCCATGAAGATGGGTGCACTGGACCACAACCCCGCCTGTGCCCCAGGCTCCACAGTCCTGGTGCTTGGGAATAATTATGTGTGCATGATGGAGACACTGAGAAGAACTGTGTGGCAGGGGAAAGGAAGGACATCAGCCCTCACCTCTTCTTTTGCAAATATGGGGACAGCATTCCCTCAGACTGTGCTCATTGCCAGAGGGGCCAAAAAAGGAGGCATCCTTCATTTTTGGGGTAGTGTCAAAGCTGTTTGTCTCACAAATTCTTCTTGGACCCTCCTGGCAGGAGTGGCTTCTGCTCTTCCTGCCCTGGAACCTCATTCCTTGTTCACTCACAGTTCCCATTTCCCAAGTACTGACCACAGGCATGCTGTGTTCTTTCTAGCCACTAAGGATATATAGATATCTAATGTCTGATATTAGCGGGTTTGTATATCCCCCCTCCTCCAATTTTTGTGTTGTTTAAGGCAGGAAGGGGAATCTGGTCCTTGTTGCTCCATCTTGGAGGGAAGCACTCGTGTTGTCTTCATCATCTTCATGTCTCTGGGGTTTTTCCTGAGTGCAGTGTGGAACCACAGAGGATTTTGAGTGACATTATCTCATATACGTTTCTTATGTGGTAGAATAAATTAATGGGTAAATGTTAAAAGAGATGAACCACCTTCTAATATACCACATAATGCACCTATAGAATTTTTTGATGGTTTGTTGTCTTGCTCACATTGAATAAAAGATTACCAGGCTCACATGGCAGCAAGAAAATATGACCCCTAAGTAGGAGAAAAAAAATTGATCAAAAGCAACACAAAAATGACACAAATGAGAGAATTAGTAGACAAAGACATTAAATGTCATTGTAACAATATTCCACATGTTCAACATGGTATATTAAAACATAAGCATGTTAAGGAGAGACATAGAAAACATAAACAAGATGAAGAATACAACGTTTGAGATTAAGAATACACTGGATAAGTTTAAAAGCAGATTAGACACTGTAGAAGCAAAGATTAGTGAGCTTGAAGGTACTACAGCAGAAACTACCCAAAAATGAAACACAAATGGAAAAAAGACTGGAAAAATGGAACAGAGCAATCAGTGAATTATAAAAAAACCTCAAAGGGCATCGTGTGTATGCAATGCAAATCCTCACAGGAGAAGAAAGAGAGACAGAAAACAATATTTGAGGGGATAATATCTGGTTTCCAAATTAATAAAAGCAAAAATCCCACAGATCCAAGAAACTCAATGAACCTCAGTGAAAAAAACATAAAGAAAACGAAACCAAATGACATTGAAATAAAATTGCCTAAGGCCAATGCTAAGAGAAAATTTTAAGAAAGGAAGCCAGAGAAAAGTCAGAGAAAAAAAGAACCATTATGTGCAAAACTATAAAGATAAGAGCAAGAGTATAGTTCTAGTCAGAAATAATGCAAGCGGGATGCCTGTGTGGCTCAGTCATTAAGCTTCTGCCTTCTGCTCAGGTCATGATCCTGGGGTCCTGGGATCGAGCCCCATGTTGGGCTTCTTGCTCTGCAGGGAACCTGCTTCTCCCTCTCCCTCTGCCCCTGCTAGTGTTCCCTCCCTGTCTGTCTCTGTCAAATAAAAAATTTAAAGAAATCTTAATAAAAGGGAAATAATGCAAGCATTGGAGACATGGAGCAACATTTTAAAACACTAAGAGGGAAAAAAAGGGCAAGCTAAAATCCTATACTCAGAGAAAAAAAAATTAAAAAACTGATGGTATAACCAAACCTTTATCACATGCACTAAAGCTGAAAGAATTCATCACCAGCAGACCTGCACCATAAGAAATGTTTGAGGAAGTCTGTTAGGCAGAAGGAAAATAATACCAGATGGAAATATGGAAACACACAAAAGAATAAAGAACAGTGGAAATGGTAAATATGTAGGTGAATGTAAAATGTTTTTTCTTATTTTTCAAGTTTAAAGTAAAGTTCTTATTTTTCAACTTTACAGTAAAAATAACAATGCCTGGTGGGGCTTACAGCAAATGTAGAAGTAAAATATATGTCAACAATACCATAAAGGTCAGCAGAGGGAAATGGAAATAAAATACTGTAAGATTCTTATACTATAAGTAAAGTGCAGAATATCACTTGAAGGTAGGCTGAGATATGGTAAATTTGTAAACTATAAGCCCTAAGCAATCACTAAAAAATCAGAGGGTAAACTAAAAATATATATAGCTAATAAGCCAACACGAGATACAGGGGCAAAGAGGAAAAATAGAACAACGAAGAGAAGAAACAAAGTGAAAACAAATTGCAAGATGGTAGATTAAAACCAAATCATATCAATAGTCACATTAAATGTAAATGATTTAAATATCTCAATCAAATAGCAGAGACGGTCAAATTGAATAAAAAATCAAGACTAAAAAAATGCTGCCTATAAGAAATACACTTGAACTATAATAGACACAAATCAATGAAAAATAAAGGATGAGAAAAGATACCATGCTAACAATAATCTAACGAAAACAAGAGTGGCCATACTAATATCAGTAAAAGTATATTTTCGAGTGAATAATATAACCAGGGATAAAGAGCATCAGTTCATAATGATAAACGGATGACTTTCAATTCTAAATGTTCATGCACCTAATAACAGAACTTCATAATATATAAAGCAAAAAAGTTAGAACCAAAAGGAGAAATAGTTGAAGAATAGTTGAATCATAGTTGAAGATTTCAGTATCCCTCTGTCAATAATTGATAGAGCAAGAAGACTGATAATCATTAAGGATACAAAAGGCTTGAATACTCCTCTTAGGTAATGTAATCTGATTGGCATTTACAAAACTCTCCAACTAACAACAGAAGAACACACATTCTCTTCAAGTGCACGTGGAACATCTACCAAGATAGACCATATTCTGAGCCATAAAATAGTCTCAATAAGTTTAAGAGGATTCAGATCAAACAAAGCATACTCTTTGACCACAATAGAATGAAATTAGAAACCAATAACAGAAAGATAGATGGGATATCCCCAAGTATTTTGAAAATGAAATAACAATTTTAAATAATGCATGGGTCCAGAAGAAATTGAAAGAGAAAGTAAAAAGTATTTTGAACTGAAAGAAAATGAAAGCACAGCATATAAAAATGCATAGGGTGCAGCTAAAGCAGTGCTTTGAGGGAAATTTACAGCATTCAAATTTTTTAAAAAGATTTTTTAATTTATTTATTGGACAGAGAGAGACACAGCGAGAGAGGGAACACCAGCAGGGGGAGTGGGAGAGGCAGAAGCAGGCTTCCCAAGGAGCAGGGAGCCTGATGCAGGGCTCAATCCCAGGACCCCGGGATCATGACCTGAGCCGAAGGCAGACGCTAATGACTAAGCCACCCAGGTGCCCCTATAGCATTCAAACTTACAGTATTAGAAAAGAGTAGAGGTCTGAAATCAATGACCTAAGTTTCCATCTTAAAAACGAGGGGAAAAGGGGCAAATTAAGCCCAAAGAAAGAAAATAATAAAAAGTAGAGCAAAAATCAATGAAGTAAAAACAAAAAAACATTAGAGAAAATCAATGAAACCAAAGCCGGCTCTCTGAAAAGATACACACATTTGATAAACTTCTATCAGGCTTTATTAGGGCAAAAAGAAAGAAGACACAATTATTAATATAAAGAGTGAGAATAGGTATATCATTTAAGATCCTACAGACATTAAAAAGATAGTGAGAGAATATTATGAACAACTCGAAGCCAATAAATTTGACAACCTAGATAAAATGAACTCCTTAGTCATAAAATAACAAAGCTCAGTCAAGAAGAGCTGAGTAACCAGAATAGCCATTGGCCTATTATAAACACTAAATTTGTGGTTGAAGACCTTCCCACAAAGAAAGTGTTAGGCTCAGATGGCTTTACTCTTAAATTCTACCAAGCATTTAAGGAAGGAATGATACCAATACTATAAAACTCTTCCAGAAAATTAAAGAGAGAACACTTCCTAACTCATTCAGTGAGGTGAGCATTCGTATCCTGATACCAAAACCAAAGAAAGGCACTGCAAAACTTCTTAACATATGAATCCAAAATATACAGATATGCATATCTGATAAGTGGACCTTATCCTGGGTATGCGAGGCTGGTTGAACAATTGAAAATCAGTCAATGTAACTTACCATATTGGTAGATTAAAGAAGAAAATCATATAATCATCTCAGTAGATGCAGAGAAAGCATTTGACAAAATTCAACATATATTCACAATAAAAACAAGAATTAAAGGAATTTCCTTAACCTGATTAAAAGCATCTACAAAAATCCCATAGCTAATATCATACTTAATGGTGAAAGACCAAATGTTTTCCCCACATCATTGGGAACAAGGGAAGGATGTCTGTTTGCACCACTTCTATTCAAAATGGTAGCGAGGGCTCAGTCAATACAAACAGGTAAGAAAAGAAATTAAAAGTGTGCAGATTGGAAAGGAAGAAACAAGCTATCTCGACTTATAGAGAATGTTATCACCTAATTAGAAAATTCCAAAGAATCTACAAAAAACCTACTAGAACTGAACAGTGAGTCCAGCAAATTTGCAAAAATAAAGTCAGGATGCAAAATTCAGTCATATTTCTCTATACTGGCAATGAGCAATTGGGACTTGAAAATAAAAAGGCACCATCCATATACAGTAGCATTAAAGATCATGAGATATTTAGACACACTATCTAACAAATAATTGCAAGGTCTGTGAATTGTAAAATATAAAATAGCAGTGAAAGAAATAAAGAAGACTTTAATAAGTGGAGAGATAAACCACGTTCATGGATCAGAAGACTCAATATTGTTAAGGTGTCAGTTTTGTAAAAATATATCTAAATATTCAATGTAAAAAGTCCAGAAAAAGTCTCACACGTACAAGGTTAGCTGATTTTTAAAAAAAACTTAGCTGTATTAATTCAACTTAATTTTTTTATAGTAGGCTCCACACCTAATGTGCGGCTTGAATATACAACCCTGAGATCAAGAGTTGCATGCTCTACTCACTGAGCCAGCCAGCCGCCCCAAGGCCAACTGATTTTTGATAAAAGTGCAAAAGAATTCAATTAAGAAAGTGTATTCAACAGATAGTGTACAATAATTGGATGTACACATGCAAAAATAACCCCCCATTTACACTTCACACTCTATACAAAAATTAACTCAAGACAGATGGCAGACCTAAAAGTAAAACCTAGAATCTAAACTTCTAGAAGAAAACGTAGGAGAAAATTTTTGTGATCTTGGGTTAGACAAAGATTTCTTAGGTGTGATACCAAAAGTACAACCCATAGAAGAAAACAAATTCGGTTGGATTTCATCAAAATTAAGAACTTCTGCTCTCGAAAGCCATCTAGAAAAATGAACAGATAAGCTGTGGACTAAGAGGAAATATTTGCAAATCATGTCTGATAAAGAACCACATTCAGAATATAGAAATAAGTCCTGAAACAAACCAAAAACTCAAACATGAACACAAACAGTCTAACAAAATACAGACAGAAGATTTGAATAGTCATTCCGGCAAAGGAGATAAACAGGTGGCAAGTAAGCACATAGCAAGTGCCCAACCCCATTCTTCACGAAGGCAACAAGTGGAAACCAAAGTGGGATATCGCGCCATGTCTACTAGAATGGCTGAAATTGGGGAAAACCCTGAACATACCAAGTGCTGGTGAGGTCGTGGGGTAACTGGACCTCTCACACGTTGCTGGTGAGATGTGAGATGGTGCAGCCAGTGCGGGAAGTAAGCGTGGTGCTTTCTTGGACGGTTAAACGTACACTCGCCACCCGACTCTGCCGCTCCACCCCTAGCTGATTATTCAGGTGCAAGAACAACTTACTTTCACACAAAATCTGTATGTGAACGTTTATAATGGCTCTGTTTGTAATGGCCCCAAACTGAAGAAATGCACGCATCCTTTGATGAATGCATAAGGGAACTGTGTATGACATCCACGGAAGTACTAATCGGCAACAAAAAGAAATGAATCACTGAGAAACACAGCAACACGGACGGTTCTTAAACTCATCACACCGTGTGAGGGAAACCAGCCCCTGCAAGCTACACACTGTATCGGCCCATCTCGATGGCTTTCTGAAGAAGGTCAATGAAACAGAAAACAGATTAGTGGTTTCCAGGGATAGGAAGTTGGGGGGTGCTCACTACAAAGGGCATGGGGGACTCTGGGGAGACAGACCTGCTTCCTATCTTGCTTGTGGTAGTGGATTCACGGCTGGATGACTTTGTTAATGCTCGCAGATTTATCCACTAAAGAGAGTGAATTTTACTGTACAGAAATTATTCCATAATGAAAAAGAAAGCAAGATCTTTAAGAACAGAAATGATCTCACCCCCTCTCTGGTCTCATTTCCTTCTGCTTTCTCTTGCTTATTCCATCCCAGTCACAGTGAGCTCCTGCTGCGCCTCAAACCACCAGGCACGTTTCTACCTCAGGACCTTTGCACTGGCTGACCCTTCAGTCTGGGGAACAACCTTCCTCTAGAGGGCTGCTCAGCTCAGTTTCTTACCTCCTTAGAGTCTTGGCTTAATTATTACCTCCTAGATGAAATTACTTAAAATTGTAGCGTACCCCTACCCCTTTCAAAATTTTCCCCATCACTTTTAACCTTGTAACATGATATAACTTACTTTATTACATCTACTGTTCATTGGCTGTCTGGCCCACTGGAAGGTAGCCACAAGGGTAGGGATCTTTATGTCTTGTCCCCAGTTGTATCCTCCAACACCTGCAACAGTGCCTGGCACACCAGGCACACACACTCTACGGTGGGTAGAGTGATGTTTCAAAGCAACAGTCAGTCCATCTTCATCTCTGGAAAGCCCTGTGACAGCCCCCCAGCTCTCTCCCTGACAGCTCCCTCACCAGGATCCAGCTGCCCAAGCCTGTTCCACTTGACTGGTGGGCCTTTGCTCTCCTGGGCCCGCTGCCCAGAGCATGGGTCCTTTCTCCCCCTCTCTCCCTGTACCTTTCAGGGTAATGCACAGAGACCCGCCCTTCAGCCTCCTTGACTTGGAAAGAGCATCCTGGGGTTGGGGTGCTTCCCCTGACTCCGTGGCTGACCGAGGGCCCACCCTGGCTCCCTTGAACCTCGGTGTCACTGCTGACAACCCCCTGGCCCTTTTCCTTCCCAAGTGTCCCTGGGGATGTGCTGGCTGTCCCTGGGTCTCCAACATGTCAGTGAGGGTCGACAGAATGAATGACTGAGCGGGTGAGTCTGAGGCGCACTGCCTTGGGGGGCCTTCCTCAGACAGTGAGACCCTCCTCCTCCCGTCCTCCTGGAGCTGTTCCTGGTAGTCCTGCCTCTTCCAGCTCCCTTCCCAGATGGCGTTCATGCTCACTCCATCTCATAGCCATCCCAAACTGAGGGCCCACCCCCCATCTGCCTCTTTGGGAACCAGTGACCAGGTGGCCAAGCAGGGGACACTCCGGGGGTTGCCCAACATGTTGCATTTCTGCACTCAGCCAGACTTTCCTCAGGAAGCTCCCACGTCCGGGGCACATGTCGGGATGACAGCGTTTACAAGGTGTTGGGGCAGAGACGGGGTGCGCCCCTGGCCTGGAGTGGCTGGCCATCTCCGCAGTTCCAGAGCCCTCCGCAGTGCCCAGGGCAGTCTCAGCCCTTCCTGCCTTCATTCCTTCAGCGAGTACTTGTTAAGTGCTTACTGTATGCCGGGTACTGGGGGTTCGTCTGCGTGAAACACACAGAAAACCCTTCCCTCGTAGTGCTAGCGTTCGGGGGCGGAGGCGATGGACAGAGTCTGACCTGTGCCCACCGGGGACAGTGAGATGGAGAAATTGAGCAGGGACAGGGTTTGGACAAGCTGTGGGGCCATGTTAGACAGCTGGTCAGGGAACCTCGGCCATTGGGGTGCTTCTGGGGCGAGGCTGTCTGACGGGTGCCTGGTGGGGGGGCGCTGGGTGGCTGGAGGAGCGAGTGATGTATAGATGAAGGCGTTCTGGGGGGGGGCCCTCGGCCCAGCTGCTCACGACGTCCTGCTGGAGAGGGATGGGTCCCCTCTCGTCACATCTCCGACCCTCCACCCCCACCGCATTACACTCCATACTGTCCTCACACACCAACCCCAAGGGGTGCCGAGACACAGACAGATTCAGCGACCCGTCCTAGGACACACCCCCTCTGTGGTTCCGACCCAGCCTGAGCCCGAAGCCCGCATCCTGGGGACGGAGGCCGGCGGAGCTCAGTGCACGCTCGAACCTTCCTACCACCTCTCAGAAAACCAGCCACTTCCCTGCCACTCCCAGAAAGTGTGGCCTTTCCGCCGGAGGCTGGCTGGGCACCTCTGTGGGCATCTCACCAAGGGTCGGAGCCCGGCTCCCCTCTGCACCCGGGAGGGAACTGAAGCTGCTCAGTGCCACCCACAGGCACTTGGCCTGTATCTTGCCCTAAAACGGCATCCTAGCCCTGTGACGACCAAAATTGAATATATTTTTAAATACAGAAAAACGACAGAAGCATAGTCAGGCAAACAGCTGCAGAGGGGAGCGTTTTCTCGCCTTCGAAGTGATCCAAGATGTGGCAGAGGAGACGGGCCTGACAGCACACACGGAGACGACTGCGTGTGGACCAAAATAACTGAGTTCAAAGCAGGTACGAAGCTGCTCCTTCTGACAGCCCACCACGATGGGCATCGCAAACGGGACTCCAGCTCCGAAACCCACCCAGGGACAGGCTGGAGAGCACCCCGGGGGCCTGAGGCGGCAGGGGAGGGAGCCCGCCCACCTCTGGCCTCATGCAGCCTCGCTCAGGACGCACCGCGTCTTTGCAGGGACGCGGGCCCTTGTACTGCTGTCCATTCTGCAGATAAGGAGCTGAGGCTCGGGAAGCAGGCAGACACTGTCAGCCCTTCTGCCCCTCCGTCCCCTCACTCACTCATGCAGTAGGTGTGTGTGGACGTGGATGGTGACACGCTGCTAGCCCCACCGCTGTCTCACAAGCAGCCAACAGCGAGGGCGCATTTGGATGCATGCCCTCCCTCCCGGCCTCCTCCCACTGAGTCAAGGACTGCCAGGTGGGGCTCCACCCCAATCCCGCCCCCCCCACCACCTGCTGTTCCTGGCTGCAGGGACTCCTCTTTCCTTGGTGTGGGGCCTGGGACTCAGCCCCAGATGCTCCCTGGGGGGTGCCCCTTGCTGTCCTGCAGGGAGGCATGCTCCTGAAAGATGGAGAAGCCAGGGTACCTGTGGGAAGCAGGGCATCGGGCGTCCCCTTCTGAGTTCCCACATGTCCCAGCCTGGTGCTGGGCTGACCTGGGGTTCTGGGACATGACTGATGGCGTCCTATCAGCCGCGGTGAAGCTGTGTGGCTTTTCCGAATGCTGCCCGTCCATGTTGGGGTGCTGTTTGGAGAACCCACAGACCCCAGCCTCCAGCTCTGTCCTCATGCCCAGTGGGGCAGCCCTATCTCTGCGTATCCCCTCCCCCACCCCAGCCGGCCCTGACCTCACCCCTGAGGTCACAATGGTTCCAGTGCTCATGGCCCTTTTCCGGGGCCAGTGCTGTGGAACTGGACACTGTCCTGGGCCTGGGCACATTATGTGTGTGTTCCTGATGTGGCCTTGGGCTCGGCCCTTCTGTCTCTGGCTTGTGAGGAGCTCTGAGACTGAAGACCCAGCTAATCCAAGCTTGGATTCCTGACCTAAGCAGCTGTGAGAGAGTAAATGTGTGTTGTTTTAAGCCACTATGTTCTGGGGTCATTTGTTACACAGCAATAGATAACTGATACATGTTCTGTAGGAGCGAGAAGAGGCAGAATTAGGTTCTTGATGACCTCCCATCACACGGGGCCATCGTCCAGTTGCAAGGTTTGGTCCCAGCATGGTCCCTCATCCCCATACTTGGCTGTTGGAAGCCCTGCAGATGGGGCTTGTGGGTGGGGGGCTGAGGGCAAGGATGTTGCAGGGACAAGGGACTGCTGGGGCTGGGACTGCTGCTGGGTCAGCTACCTCCAGCCCCAGGAACATCTCCCTCTGCCCAGCCAGCCCCTGGGCTCAAGCCGCTGTGGCCACACTGCAGGCAGCCCTGCCTTCTGGAAACAGCCATGTGTCTCATAGACAACAGCCACTGCTCACCCCCGAGGCCATGGTGGCCCCCAGGGTTCAAACTCCAGCTTTGGTACTGCTGGCTGGATAACTTCTCTGAAGCCATGATCTCTTTCTACATGGGGGCTGACAATGCCCACCCTCCCCCCAGTGGTTCCGACATTCAAGCTGCTTTTCTGTGAGCAGTGTTTGGTGCAGGACAGGTGCCCAGCCCAGCACAGCGGCTGGGCATTGCGGGCGGCTTCGCCGGGTCTAACTGGGGTTAAACCTCATGACCTTCCTGTGGGATGGGAGTCTGGATTCTCAGCAGGTGGCCAGGAAGGAGACAGGCCGGGCAGAGGGCGAAGTGAGTTAGGAGGCTGGTAGGTTTGTCTAGGCCTCCCCAGGTCCCCGGAACTCTCTGAGCTTGTCACCTGGAGTCCTAAACATGACCAAAAGCCAGACGGTGGGAGCTGTGATTCTTCCCGAAGCTCAGAGGTGAGGCCGCTCCTGGGGTCGCTCTGAAATGGAAGGGTCTGCACATATCCCGGTTTGCCTGGAAACCCTGAGCCCGAGTTCTTCCATCGCAGTGTGCTGAAGGGGACGGCTGAGGACAAGGCCCATACACTCATTCGTGAAGGAGGGTCCCTGGAAAGCTGGATCCCGTGAAGCTTCCAGAACAGGATTTGGGGGGAGTGCCCTTTCTCTGAGACTTGTCCTCCCATGCCTCCGGGGTATGTTCCTGGGACCTTTCTGCCTGGTGGCCTTGGCCAGGGGTGTGCTGCAGCGGCCCCCAAATGACTCTTATGACTGTTCCTAAATTTTCAGGAAGGTGGGGAGTTGGTGGTTAAATACAGCCACAGAAGCTCACAATTAAATGCAATATATTAAAAACAGGTAATAAATACCCCAAACTCATCACTTTCTGATTATTCGACTAGATTTCACTGTGCCCCAGGAGTTATCTGCAGCTAGGGATCTATTTGCCAGGAGCCACCCCGCGCCTCTGCCTGACTCCGTGGGCACCGCAGCCACACTGGTGGCGGGAAATCAGCCGCGCTGTGGGGCTTGGGCCACGGACACCCGCAATGCCTGAGCAGGGCCCTTGGTTTTCTTTGAAGAGCTTCTTTTCAGGTATTTGCCAGGCCCATCAGGCAAGATGGTCCAACCAGTCTCTCCTCCACTTGGGAATTTGGAACTGGGGCCAAGAGTGAGATCTTGGGGTTGGGTGGGGGACTCCCGACCCTTTTAGGGGTCTAGGCAGAAAGGAGGAGACACAGGAGGGGACAAGCCCTGGGGGCCTTGCAGGTTCTGGCCCTGATCTTCCCAGGGCCCCTTTGGGCCTTTTGGGTTCCTGCAATACCCTGGTCAATGGCGAGGCAGGTTTTCTGCAACCTCGTTTCTGGGGGAGAACTTTTCGGCAAGTCCTGGCCAAGCAAAATGAAGGAGCTCTTCAGAGGTGGTGAAGTCCTGTCTTTGCAGGGTTCGGGGGAGGCTGGATGTCGAGGGAATTCGAGCATCACACCAGGGGGGGTGGGAATGGACAGGCCTCCTGTGGGCCCACCTCCACCCCAGGGCACACGGGGAGAGTCACTGCCTGAGACCTGGGTGCTGACATTGGTCCATCTCTCCCCACCCCCCCACCATGAAAATGGCAAGATGTCAGGGTTGAATCGCCCCTGGCTGGGTCATGTCACGTGCCCGTCTCCCCAGAACCTGCCAGGAATTAGGGAGCACCATCGGGACCAGGGACACCGCCTTTGCTGGATGTGGGCTCCCAGCCCGGTGGATGCCTCTCATAGCTGGGTGTTCTCACCACCCTGGAATGGGATGAAGCTCAGAGAGGGTGGGAATCTGGCTGGAGGTCACACAGCGGTCACTGGTGGAGCCCCTAACTCCAGCCCGGGGTGCGGAGGAAGCCTGCGCACCATCTCTCCCCTCCTCCCCAGGCTACGAGCAGGCGGGCGGGGCCTCGGGTTGGCGCCCGCCTGCGCCTCGCCACGTGGCCGGCAGATGGCGCTGCGGGCCCAGGCAGGTCTCGGCAGCGACGTCCCCGCCGCTCTCCCCACCCCGCAGCCCTCCCCGCCCAGAAGGCGTTTAGGGAGGGGTCCCTGGGCAACCTGGGGGTGCTGACACCTGGAGGCGGCAGCTGTGGGAGAGCGCCAGCTCGCTTCCGCCTCCGCGCCTCTGCACGGGCTCCCTCCAGCTGCACTCCTGCTGGGGACCACACCAGGGGATGCTGTTACTGCCCTGGAGAAAAGGGGGCTCACCCAGGGAGGGCAGCCTAGCCCCTGCCCTGCTCCCCAGGCCCTGCCAGGCTACCCCCCATCACCTCCCTGCTCCCAGCTGCAGTCAGGTCAGCCTCGGAGGCTTTTTGCGATGCCTTCCCCTGGAATGCCCTTGACAAAGATTCTCTGCTTGGTCAGGCTCCGGAACCTTCTCCTGGGCCCATCTGCGCCCTCCTGTGACATCCAGTTTTAGCAAGAAGCCCTCGCCCCCGCCCCCACCCCCGACAGCCCTCCACATCTGATCAGTTTCCTCACCCCTCCCACGCTGGACCCCAGAGCGACCAAGAGCGCTGGTCCCTGCACCTGTTGTGATGTTCCCTTGAATAAACCCGTCTCGCCCTCTTCAACAAGGGTGAATATTTTTTTAACACCCAATCCCTCCCTACCACACCCTTGCTTTCCTAAAGAAACTCCTTGCACTCCCCTATTTGCCCTCAGAGACCTGCCCCCCCACCCAGGCCAGATCACCACCCCCCCCCCCTGCTTTTCCTGGCTCCCTGCAGAGGTTGCTTCAACAGGAGCTCATGCTGGGCCCTCTGGGAGGTGGGATGGGGGAGGCTGGGGTACTGACAGCAGGTGCCACCCTGAGGATCCTCCCCCAGGAGCACAATGGCCCCACCTGACCACCTGACCTCCTCTCGGGATGTTTAAACCCATTGAGCACAAGGAGCCCAGCCTCAGGTGGCTCATAGCCAGGGTCGCCACTCAAACCCTATGCTCTCTGAAGGTGGAGACCGGAGTCCTCCCTGCTGTGCTCCCGCACTTGGCAGGTGCCCTAACATGCCTGCTGGGTGAAAGAAGCAGATGGGCTCCTCCGTGGAGGCTGCCCCGGGAGTGTCCCGCTCCTCATCTCTGGCCCAGGGTCAGCAGAGGCCCCAGGGCCCTGCAGGTGCGCTGCCCAGGGCACACTCTGTCTTCCAGGGTCCGTTCCTCTTTCCAGACTCCTCTCTGAATCTTTCACAGAAAAAAGCGGGGAAAGGTTTTCTCCTCCACTTTCTGAAAATGAGATTTTAAAAATAACTCGGAGGCGGTGGCAGCGCCAGGAGGGGATTATCTGGGGGTTCGAGCTGCGCCCGGCGGGTCTCGTAGGGCCTGCTTGTCTCTGCTTCTCGGCTCCCCCCCCCCCACTAGGTCTCTCCCTGCGCTGCTCTCTCCCCCGGACACCCTGGCCGCCCTCTCAAGGAGACAGGCACCTGCGTCTCTAGTGATGGGGAGGCAGAGAAGGGAGGACAAGCAGTGGGAGCATTGCTGAGAAGGGAGGTGGACGAGATGGCGGTGGGAGGAATACTTGGGCCGTGACTCCCAGCTGAGAAGGGGACTGGCCCCTATTGTTCTCCCAGGTCTCCTCGGTGCTCTCCCTTCTCTGGTGAGCTCACTGCTCACCAGCCACATGGCCTCCTGGGTTCTTGTTCCTCAGGTGCTGTGTCTTTCTTGCCACAGGCCCTCTGCATATGCAAAGGGTGTCTCAGACCCACTTTCTCCCCCCTTCACATGACATACTGTCCTTCCTTAACCTCAACTTCAATGTTATTTCCCCCAAGAAGCTGTCTTGGACCACAGAATAGTACATGGGGGTGTCCCCACAGCCCCTGCCTCTGCCCCAGCTCCTTGACAGTTTCCTTCTTCAGCCTTATCACAATTGGTAATTCTTTTATTTACTGACTTAACTTGTCTTTTTTTAAAAAAATTTATTTATCTATTTATTTGAGAGAGAAAGATGAGATAGCAAGAAAGAGCACGAGCAGGGAGGAGAGGGAGAAGCAGGCTCCGAGCCTGCTAAGCAGGGAGCCTGACACAGGGCTCGATCCCAGGACCCTGGAATCACGACCTGAGCCGAAGGCAGATGCTTCACTGACTGAGCCACCCAAGAGTCCCTTAACTTGTCTTTCATCTCCCTCCCCACCTAGACTGCAAGCTTCCCGAAGGTGGGGACCGGGGGACAGCGGACACTGTTTCCCACCCACATCACCTGGGCACTTCCTCCTGCTGTGTTTCAGTGCCAGCCTGTCTTCTTTGGGGGGCTCTGAGGCCACTGGCTGAAGGTGCCAGGGAGTCAGCCGCTGGGAGGGAGACTTGGTGGCTCCCCGAGAGAACCGCTTGCCTGATAACAGCCTCGATCAGCCTCCTTCCATCCCCTACAGTGTGCCCCTGGATGGCTTCTCAAGTGACCTCTTGTCCTCAGATGCTTTGCCTTAAGGTCTGGGGGTGGCTGAATAATGGCCCACCCAAGATGTCAATGTGGAATCCCCAGAATGGGGAACTGGTATCCTGTACAGCAAAACAGGACTTTGTGGCTGGGATTAAGTCAGAGAGCTTCAGATGGGGAGATTATCCCCGATTCTCCCGTGGTCCCTCAATGTAATCGCACGGATCGTTCTGAGAGAGAGGCAGAGGGAGCCTTGATACACAGAGAGAAGAGGAGGCCACGTGAGCACAGAGGCAGAGAGCGGGGTGGTGTGGCTGCAAACGAGCAAGGCCAGCAGCCCCCCAGAAGCCAGGAGAGGCAAGGAATAGATTCTCCCCTGGAGCCTTTGGAGGGAGCGCGGCCTGCGGACACCTTGGTTCCGTCCCCGTGGTACTGCTGGTGGTGACTGTCACAGTAGCTCCAGCGAACTAACACAGCTTGGGGGAGCCCGAGCCGGCACACTCTGGTCTGTCTGCATTCTTGCGGCAAGCTGTAGGCTGTCCCTCCAGACGCGGGCGCCTGAGGGCTCGGGCGTGGGCTCCACACCCCAGCCTCCCCTGCAGCCAGGAGGGACCGCGGGACCCAGTTCTCACCCTGGAGTTAGAGCATCCAAGTGCCCTTTCCCCTCCTGTTCTTACAAGGAAGCTGCTGGCCCAGGATGGCCTCTTGCCCCTCTTCCTGGCTGGGATGCCATGGGGTGTGATATCCGACCAGGGGACACCCCCGAGGGGGCGGAGCCGCAGCTGGGGGGACCCCGCACCCCCCAAAGTTGCCTGGAGGCCTGCCACACACGCTGCAGGAGGGACGATGCTCCGTCTTCCTGCAGGTGCTGTACTGGGGGGTCTTTGTTACTGCAGCTCCCCTGACTAATACACCTCGTGGTGCGGCTGGTCCTAGTTCACAGCGGTGCCCACTTATGCCCTGTAGCATTCAAATGTCAGTAACGGCATTACTTTCTCCTGTGCTAACCCCATGCTGTGGATGGCTGAGCTGCCCCCCAGCGCTGCCGTCTGCCCCGAGAGCTGGTGTTCAGGGGCCCGTGTGGCTGGAGCACGGGATGCTAGAAAACAGGCCCTGTCACGTGAAATACAGGCACCCACTTGCCTGTGGCTGACTCTCGGGCCTATGGCTGGCTGTGCTCCTGCCCCATGAGCACTGTGAGGCCGGGCTCTCAGCCTGCATGTTCAGCCCTGGGTGGGAGGCGGGTTGTGCTGGAGGAAGGTGCTGTGCCTGGTGCAGGGGCAGATGGGGCCCTGGGTGGCCGCTTCTCGGGACCTCACCACGGCACTCAGGGCCTGGATGTCTGGGCTGGAGGCCGGACCCTGGAAATGCACCCTGGGGCTGGTGCTCATGCCGTGGACCGTGGGGGAGGGAGAGCCTGCGCTCGGGGCCCACACTGCGGGGCATGGGGCGGAACTGCGTGCCTCCTACTCTGGCAGCTTCAGGAACACGCGGACCCCGTGTCGTGTGCTGCCTGCCTCTACGCCGGTGAGGGTCAAGCACACTCTCAAGGGCCTGCGCGAAGAGCCGGGGAGGGTTCCAGCCCCATTGGCTCGGGCACGGGAGGTTCTTCAACTGCAAGATCCTGTCCTGAGGTCGCCAGAAGCTAGTCCGCAGGGATGGGGGTGGTTCTTTGTGACCCGGTCACATTTCCAGTTCTGTCACATTATGTCATCCCTCCTCTATGGTATACTAATTTTTTTAAAAATAAAGCTTTCATTTATTTATCTATTTATTTATTTATAGGCAGAGAGGGCTTCCTGGAGGAGGCAGCATGAGCTAGGGCCTGAAGGATGAGTGTGAGTTTGCACTGTAGAGGAGGTGTGGAGATGCAGGGGCCAGGCTTCTGGAAGACGCCCTCTCCTTCCCCCGTCGCTGTGCTCTTCAGCAGACAATGGGGCTGTGGTAACGCACTGCCCTGGGCACGTGTGACCTTCAGTGCACACGGGACAGTCTGAACTGGGCGTCCAGCACTTTCCCATCTTCCCTGAGGACAGCCACTTGAGCCTCCCAGCAGGCCACAGTGCTGGGGAAAACATCTCCCCAGGGTGAACCCCTGGGGGGCGGGGTGACCTGAGGGCGTCCCCCAGCGGTCAGCGCCTGACACGCGCGTGTCATGGGTTACCTTTCTTTGGACAGCTCATGTCCCTGCTCCCCTACCGGGGCTTGGTCCACTTGGAGGGAACCTGAACCCATTAGGTCCTTTGAGGCCAGGGGCCTGGTTTGACCCATTTCACGGGACTACCGGAGTTGCTGAAGACAGGGCTGCTTGCCCACAACCCCTTTGACCCTGAATACTGGTGGGATGCCTGCAGGATGGAATTTGGGCTCTGTTGCCTTGTGAGCATGCAGGATGGGGGCTGTGGACACCAGACTGAGCTGAGCAACAGGGGAAGAAGAGGTGTGGGGGCCTTTGAACCTGGGTGGGTTAGTGGGGAGGGGCCCAGAGGTGTCTGAATGCCAGGGTGGGGTCGGATGATTCCTGAGCAGGGCCAGGTGAGCTGCAGGGGTGTGGGGGGAGGGGACCACCAACACCCCTTTACCCTTTTCCCTCCCAGCCCCAGCCCACTTCCAGGTGGGGCCCCTTTAAATTCAAGGTTCTCCCCCCCCCCCAGAAGGCCCCTCATGCGGTCTCCTGGGCAGCCAGGTAAACAAGCCTGATCCCCAGGTTGCTGACATGGCTTCCCCTCTTTCGGGGGACCCCAGCCCAGCAGGTCTGCCCCCTCCTCCTGTAGCCACTCCAGGTGAGTCACATGGTGGGGGGAGGGATGGAGGAGAAGGGGGTGTCCTTGGAATTTAGGGCTCTGACAATGTGGGAGAGGAAGCAGCCATCCCACCCCCTCTTTCTGGGGGGGGAGCTCTGCCAAGATCACACAGCAGGACAAGGCCAGGGTGGGGGCACTGACCTCACCCCCTAACATTCCCTTCTTCCTGCTCTCCTCTAGGACCACTGCCCTGCAGCCCTACCAGGGGTCTTGCAGCCCTTGGACCCCTGAGCCTGGAAGTGGGCCAGGTTTCTTCTCACTCCTCAGGCCCCTTCCAGATTATTCTCTGCCTCTCTCCCCCACTGCCTCCTTAAAACCCTAGTGCTGGATCCCATGTCCTCAGAAGCACACACCCATTACCCCTACTGGAGAGGGGCAGTCATCCACCCGCTTGAATCTGGGACTCTGGCCATGACCCTCTCTCCATCTCTGTGGTCATGCTTTTGTGATTTCTTCCTCCATACTGATTCCTCTGGAGCATCTTGTCCCTTTCCCCAGCCCCCACCTTCGCCCTTGTCATGCCCTTGGTCTTGTCGGCACCCGAACTGCAGCCTGGCCCTGACCCCATTCTTGGGAGTCTCACCCGAGCTCAGGCCCTCAGAGCAGGGTTCTGGCCCTCTTGGGCGAACCGCAGTCCACTGTTTCCAGCAAGTTCTGCGTCCTCCCACCTGCCCTGCTTCCCTCCCTCCCTCCCTGCTCACCCAGCTCTGCCATGATCATTACACCCGCACACACGGCCTCCTTCCCCAGGCCCTCGGTGTTTTATTGTACCAGCCTGGCAACCCCCCAGCTCCCCGCCCACGCCCCGCCAGCACCCATACAGCTGAGCGAGCTGGGGATGAACTCACCCGCTAATGCTCTTTAAATTCCTGACTGTGAGCCTCAGGGGCCTTGGTCTTTGCTGGCTCCCACTGCATCCCTCCCTCTGTCCGGTCTCTTGGCTCCAAGCTCCCCCCGCCCCCCCGCCGCTGTTGGCCCTGCTCCCTTTCAAGAAACTAAAGCCATCGGAAGAGGACTCCCACGGGTCCCCAGCACCAGAGGTACCTGCCCACCCGCGCCTGTGCCCACAGCTCTGTCCACCCAATCCCTGCTCTCAGCAGGCCAGGGAGAGGAAGAGGAGCGGGGCCAGCAAGGCCACATTCCTGCCTACTCAGGGCCATCCCCCACCCTCCCTCTCCAGCGGTGTGACATCTTCTCTCCTTCCTAGATCTTTCCAGCAACATAAAAGCATGCTGTCGTACCCTGGCTCTTGACCCCACTTCCCTTTCAGCTCCATCCTGTTTCTCTGCTCCCCATTTATAGCAAAACTCCTCACAAAGCTTAGTTATACTTGCTGCTTCCCCGTGTCCCCTCCCACTCGCTCGAGAGCCCCATAGAACCTGCCCTTCCTTGCTGACACTTCACTAAAGCAGCTCTGCTCAAGGTCACCCATGACCTCCTACTTGCCAGACCGGGGGCAGCTCTCAGGCCTGTCTGATGAGACTCATCTGCATCTCTGGGCTCAGCAGCGCCCCTCCTCCTCGCCTGGCTTCCAGAGCCCCTCGCTCCCTCGCTCCCTCGCTCCCTCGCTCCCTCGCTCCCTCGCTGCTGCTCCAGCTCCTGGGTTTCCTCCCGCATCACGGCCTGCTCCTCCCCTCCCTGGCCTCCTCTTTCCACGCTCAGGCCCAGCGGCCTCATTCAGCTCCATCTCCCAGGTGCCTAGAGCTCCAACCTGGAGCCTCTGCCCCAACTCCAGACTCAAAGCCGACTGTCCACACCTCTTTCCTGGCCCGTCCAGAGGCCACCACCTGCCCCAAATTAGACTCTTGACTCCCCACTCCATCCTGCTCCTCTCTCCGCCACCCCATCGCTCCTCCTCTCCTCCAGCTGCTTGGGTCCAGTCTGCCCCTTTTCTCCCCTCCCCTGCCCCACCCTCTCCATCAGCAAATCCTGCCCTTCCATCCTCAAGCCATATTCACACACTGAGTGCTTCCCACTGCTGCTGTGGTCAAGCCACCAGCCCCTCACCTGCATCACTGCTCTGGCTGCCTCATGGTTCCCTTGCTGCTGCCCTTACCACAACAAGCAGCTCACCTGGCCAAATGCAGGTCAGAACGTGGCACTCCTCTCCTGTGGCCAGGGCACCCCCCCTCTCCTCTCCCGGGGGCTGGCTGCCTCCAGAACTCCTCTCTTCTCTGCAGTTTTCTTTCATCCCCAACTCACAGCAACACCCCACAGCCCTGCCCCACCCACTGGGACTGAACCCCAGTCGCTCCCCCAAGAGGCCTGCAGGGCAGGCAGGCTGCAGGATGGAGACAGGACCCTTCAGCCCTGTGGTGGGAGGCCCCTGTCGAGGCCACCTTGGAGCTGTCCACGGTGCTGAGCACAATGGGTCCCTGAACTGGCCCTTCCGGCCTTGTCCACCGCCCTGCTCAGAGCCACGTTCACCCCCTCTACGACCTGGGGATTGGCGGCTCTGGCGCATCCATGGGCTGAGCTAGGAAATCACTTTCTAGTGACAAAGGAGGTTCCTCAATGCCATCTCATTGTGAGGGTGGCAGAACAGGCTTGATCCCAATTTTTAGAGGGGGAAACTGAGGCACAGGAAAGTTGATGTGCTCCCAGGGGAGGGTGTCCAACAGACGCAGAACTAATTCCAACCTGACCCGTCTATCCCCGGGGGCTGCTCCTCCCCCTGGGTCCCAGGGTCACTGTGCCAGGCTGGAAATCAGTTGTCACCTCCCGCTTCTCCCCACCTCCATCCGCAAGGCCTGGCATTTGGCCTCTTGGTCTCCTCCCAGCTATGTACTTCTCCTGGTGGTGTCCTTACCTCATCCTGACTGGGCCCTGATCTGACCTCCAGGCTGGGCTCCCACAGTCCATTCTCTGCACTGTCTAGGATCAATTTTCATCCCAGACGGACCACATCACCCTCTTCCCCAACCACTGCTGTGAGCTGAGCCCAGCGTCCGGAGCTCTTTCAGGAAGCCCTGCCAAATTCCCCGGGCTCCTCCCTGTCTGGAACTTTCCGCCCAAGCACTACTGAGTGGCCTACTCCTGTGGGCACCCTTTGGCGCCTTTCTGCGCTCCTAGTTCGTGGGCGCTATCCCCTCCAAAACTGGCTGCCTGCCTACCCTGTCAGCCCCGGGGCCAAACCTCCGCCTTCCAGGGCCAGCCCCGAGGCAGGTTCTCAGGCTCCCTCCCTCCCTCCTCGCTCCCGCCCGCCAGGCGCACCACCCGCGCACATGGTCACTCGCCGCCCTCTGTCACTCCCGGGGCCGTGGCCTGGCAGGTCCTGCCGCGCCCCCGGAGCCCCCGTTCCCGGACATCTACGGCGGGGACGCGCAGCTCTGGGCGGCGCACTTCCGTGGCATCGGGCGCGCCTACCGCGCGCTGGGCAAGGAGGACGACTTCGCCATCCGCGTGCTCACCGAGGACTTCACGCTGCCCTTCCCGTTCGCCTGGCCGCCCGGGCCCGACCCGGCCCGTGGGCCGCTCTTCTACGACCCGCACGACCGCACGGGCTTCGACTTCCTGCTGCGCGGCCCGGGGGCGCCGCCCCCCGCCCTGCTGCGGCCCCTGCACGCCACGGCTCAGGCGGCGGTGCGCAAGCGGCGCCTGGAGCGCCTGGCCCTGAGCTACGCCAGCGCGGGCGCGCCCCGGCCCGGCCTGCTGCTGCTGGCGCCCGGGCCCGGCTCCGGCTCCGGCGCCGTCTTCCCGGGGCCCGCGGGGCCCGAGGCCACCACCCCTGGCGGCGCCCCCCGGCTGGGCTAGCCAGCTCCCCACACGGCCAATAAAGAGTTGCTCTTCTTTGCCTGCCCAGGCTCTTTGCTGGACACCGGCGGACAGGCGGCTGGTCGTGGCCACACCGCTGGGGAGGGACAAGGGCTGACCCCGGGGCCAGGCCTGGTCGCCGGTGCTGCCGGGTCCACACGGGTCTCCCACGGACAGTGAGTGAAGGACTGAAATCCGCATGGCAACCGGGGCAGGCTGTCCGAGGGACCGGATCTGGCCTAGGGGTGGCAGTGGCCTGGCATCCACCCACGGAGCCTACACTCTGGGATCCCAGCCCCAGCCCCCGGGGTGGGAAGCAGCGTGCCCATCCCACAGGTCAGGACACCGAGGCTCTGGCTCCTCCAACGAACATCTGGGATCTGGTTCCCTGTATACCCAACTTCCAGTTCCGTGGTTTTTCCTTTTTCCCAGATGGAGGGGCTTCAGGGTCTGGGGAGCTGGAGAGGCAGATGGAAGGGCAATAGGTGCAGGGCCGAGAGAATGGGACATGAGGAGTGGGGATTGCAGGGTGGGTGGCCGAGAGGACATGACAGGGAAAGGGCCCCTAAGGCAGGAACACCAGATGGCACAGTCTGCTCCCCTGCTGCCCTCCCTGCTGGCTCTGGGGAGAAGGGGTGCCTCCGACTATGCCCCCAATGCCTCTTGTGAGCCCGGAACAACCACCAGTGAACCAGCCTCCATCCTGGGTGCATCTTTCTCCGGGGCGACAGGCCTGTCTATGTGGGCCGGCTGGCAGCTTCCTCCGCAGACCTGGGGACCAAAGGCTAAGGTTTCCTCTTGGGGGGGTGGGGTTGGATTCCAGGTGTTCGGGGGAGGCGGGTGCTCTGGGAGGGTGCATTCTCTCTCCACTGCAGATGGAATCAGAGTTCTTCTTTCCTTTCTTCTGATCCGGGAGTTATTTATAACTTTCCAGTCGTGGGCAGAAATGGTTTTTCCAGGGCCTTGCTTGGCTTGCTGGAGAACCAGGGACAGGAAGTGCTCACCTCTGGAAGAGAAGGACGTCTCTCGGCCCTGCAAGAGGGGTCTCCAGCTTCCCTCTCCTCCGCCTGTGGTTCCTTTAGATCCCCGACCCCGACTCCAGGCTCCTTCCACCTGTGGGCTTTGTCTTTTCCATTTTATTGAGATGCACAACAGTTACTTTGTAGTATGTATGTATTTGGTTGACAGTGCGGCAACAGCAGTAACGACATTGGGTATTGTACGTTCTGTGTTGTGTATTAATTGTTTGGGTCCACCCAGGGCAGTCCCTAAACATGGATTCGAGTGCAGTTTATTTGAGAGGTGACACGCAGGTGGGGGAGCGAGGAAGTAGAGAAGGAAAGGAAGCCCTTAACAGGTGTGATGCCCAGTGAGTTAACCCTCTGGGCAAGTGGGGGCCCCCTTCAGGGCCCTGGGAGACAGTGTGATGCATGTCCCACCCCAGGAGCAAGGAAGCCAGGGGTTTATCGCTACCTTCCGGGTGGTTACTCTGACAGTTCTCTTTGCCCTGTGGCTCCTCTCCCAAAATAGCAGAGAGGGAGTTGCCATGTGAAAACTCCTGAAACAAGTTGGCAGAGTAATTTTATGACTGTAGAAGAGTAATGACAAAAATTCAGGTTTTCTGTTTAGTATTTTTTTAAGTAGAAGATTTTCTAGAAATATATATTTTAGTATAGTTTACGAAAGTCTTAGGGACAGATTGGAAATAAAACCACTGGTACTTTCCCACCACTAGTCTGAGAGGCATTGAGCTAGGGAACAAAGACCCCAGATAATTAGCCTGATAAAGACACACATGATTAAAATAAAATAAAAAAAAAGGTAAAACTTTGCAATAAGTGCTGGGAAGACAATGAGTAGGGATGGATGGTGTTTCATACAGGGTGGTCAGGAAGGGCTTCTTGGAGGAGGTGGCATTTATACTGAGATTGGAAGAATGGGAGACCAGTCACTCCCTGCTGGGGGAGGGTGCTCCAGGCGGATGGGAGGGACGGGCAAAGGCTGAGAGATAAAACAGAGCTTCAGGTGTCCAAGGGCTGGAGGCAGGGGCTGCAGGGCCAGGACCCAGCGCACGGGAAGGGAGCTGCAGGGACTGACGAAGAGCCATCCTCTTCACAAGGGTGTGGGGTTCTCAGATCCAAAGCCTTTCACAATCACACCCTCATTTCATCCTCGCAGCACTTCCATGGGGCCGGCAGGCAAATGAGGACATGGAGGCCTAGAGAGGGATGGCGCTTGCCCAGGGGCACAAGCCCGTGTGTTATTAGAACTCTGTGTTAAAACCATGGCCAGGCTCCAACAGGCTTAAACTATAAGAGGTTCAAAAATGGTTTATATAAGGGGAAGATCCAGAAATAAACTGAGCTTCAGGTAAGGTTTGATCCAGGACACAAGATTTGATTCAGTCAGTAACGCATTTAGTGGCTTAGGGCTGTGTTACCTGTGTGGCCAGGCTATGGGGTTCCCTTAACTGGGTTGTAGGAATAAGGCCCAGGGCACCGTGCTAGCCTAGGGTAGAAGGCAAGGGCTGATGGGGAATGGCCACCATGTCCATCTCAGCCAGAAGACGTGAGCATTGGGATTTGGCCCCAGGGCTGATATTTCTTGCCAAATCACAATTTTCTCTTTCAGTTAGATATGTTGGTCCCATGGAGAAGCATGGTCAGAAAAAAGAACTTCTTGTTTTTTGAGCACCGGCTCAGTGCTGGCTCCAGTGCTGGGGCTCAGTGTTCAGGGAAGGAAGACACTGCGTACATGGAGAAGCTCAGGTATTGGGGGGCTGGGAGGACATCGGCACAACACCCTCTCCATTGTCCCCTCGATGACAGTGTGGGCAGCTGCTGTGGGACTCACTTCTGCTGCTGCTCTCCATCTCACAGGGAGTGCCGTGGAGCCCTCACTTTGCCCTTTTTGCTCTGGCTGCTGGGATGCTCCAAGCACATTTGTGCCCAATTGCTCTAGCTTTCCTCAGGCATGATCTCGGGGGCAATGTGCCCCTCCTGTCTGGCTTCATTGTCCTCATTTGGCTGGCTTTCAAGTCTTAGGAACTGGGGCTAGAATTACAAGAATGACATCTGGAATCAGTTTTGTATATTGGAAGGAAATGGCTTTTTGGCCCCAGATCCTGGGTCCAGGTGGCAACACTTGATCCCACCTTCCTCCCACGGAGTTGCCGGAAGATTCTGAGACTCTGGTTGGGTGGTGTGTGTTGGACTGTGTGGCTGCTGTGGCCGGGGCCTACCCCTGTGATGCTGGTCACTGGTACTCGTGGGGGCAGCAGTGGCTATGGCCAGGCTGTGGGGACCACAGATCTTGTTGGAATACTGAGTCTCTCCTCTCCTGACTTGGTAGCTCTTGGGCAGGACTCCCCCTGGAGCCTCAGGTCGTGAGGCCTTCTCCTGGGCTGTAGGGAGATGTGGGTCTCATCGGTCAGGTCCTTGGGCCCCGCCTGGCCCACGGTGAGAGCCCGACAGGGAGAGGACAGCTCTTTCCACCGTGACTGTCCACTCTCCCACCGTCTATCACTTGTCCCCTTGTCTTAACCCAGGGTGGCTGCCTGTCCTCTGTCCAGGGTCCTGCTGCTGCCCCTGGGGGTGAAGCTGCCTGTGTGTCTCCCGCAGAGCCTGGGACACACCTTTCATGCTTCTGGGACCATGTTGACAACAGTGGGTGCTCAACTGGTATTCTCTGAATGTGTGACTATGGCCTGGGGACATAACCCTCTGGTTGAGCAGAGGGCTGGGGTCCCCCTTCCATTCTGGGAGCAAGTGGGGCCTGGGGGGAGGATCCTGGGGCATTGGTTTAGAGATGCAAGGCTGCATCCTCTACCTCACAAACCACGACGGGTTTTCCCCGGGAGACAAGGGTATCATGCCCTGGCATATTCCCTGTTAGATTCCTGGGCTGCTGAGAACAAGGGTCGGGGCAGTCCCCCCCAGCCCAGCCTCTGCTCCACTTTCCTCTGGAACAGACTCCGAGGAGCAGTGAGAATGTTTAATTAATTGCAATTACAATCTTCAAAGGAAGCCGAGAGTTGAAAGTTGTTACTAATTACTGTGTTATGATGTCGGCCGGCTCCCCAAATTGATTGTGTTAGAATTTCCGATGGAGGATTAATTGAGTTGCCATGAGGACCCACTTGTGTCCCTCCCCCTTTTAGATAACGCCCCCATTCGGCCTCAGAAAAGGCACTGGCCTGGAATGACAATGAAGGCTGGGCCGCTGGAGGCTGGAGCCGTCTGGATGAAGAGCTCAATGCCAAGGTCAAGGCCGTGGGTGTGGCGTGGGCCGGCCAGATCGGCTCCTGGTAGTCACTCACATTGCTCACCAAAGGCTTCCTGTTCCTGCCTTCTGGAACTCCCTGGGGCAGGCCTGCTTCCCCACCCCCTATGGATAGGTGCGGTTGGTGACTAGTGGGGCCATGGAGTCCTGGGTGCCAGGACATCTGCCACTTCTGGGCTAGAGCACTGACTGCCAGCCTGAGTCCCTCTGCCATGGGGACCCGCGGTGCTGGAGACAGCAGCTGGCCTGGGGGACCTGCAGCTGCTCTGTCCCACGGTGGGTGGGAGCAGAGACCACCGGAGGGCTTTAGAACATGCCTTCTCATGGGGGGGGGTGCTGGCCTGGCTCGTGTGTGCACGGCACAGGTGTGCACAGGGACATGGACAGACGCACGCGTCATCTGCGGGTTCAATTTTTGGCAAAGAATCATGAAGCATGTCTGAAAGGGCCCCTTGGGTGTGTGGAGTGACAATGAGGGAAAGGTTGGGAAGAAAGGTCTGGAAAGTCTAGAAAGATTGTTTGGCTGCTGCGAGTTGAAATAGGTTTGGGGGCGGGCCCCGCGGAGGCCGAGCTGCCGGGAGAATCTAGGCGAACCTGCTGGAGATCAGAGCCGAGTGGGTGGGCAGCAGGGTTTCCTGAAGTTTGGAAGGAAGCAGGGGAGGAGAGCAGTCAGGGACTCCCAAGTTCGGGTGGGGCAGTGGGAAGGACGAAGTTTCATCTGCCCAGGTGGGAGCCGGCTCAGGGCCTGCAGGCTAATGGGTGTGTGGGGGACACAGGCTCAGTGCAGAAGGAGGTCTTATCTCATGGTGGCTGAGTCACTAAATGGCCCAGGAGAGGTGCACGTGCAGCTCCTCGGCTTGGTGGGCCCGCTGACGCTTGTGCAGGAGCCTGGTTCTTCCCTGCGCAGTGGGGACTGTCCCTGGCGGAGCTGCTGAGGCCCATTTCAGGCCCTAATGCTGAGTTAGGGGCGATGAGTTCTCTTATGGCCCTTTAATTACTGAGCACCAATGAGCTCTGAAATTACATTAAGAAGAGTTGCTGACGGCCCCAGCATCCCTTCTTTCCTCACCATGGGAGAGTTAACAGGAGTCTCGGGGACAGACGGGGGCGGGGGCGGGGTGGCTTCCAGCAGAGGCCAGGCCGGGATCCACCTAGGAGGGGGGGGCCGGGAGGCTCCAGGGTTCTGAAGTTTGGGCGTCCCTGGGCACATGTGGACCCGAGGAAACAGGGCGCAGGGGGTACCTGACAGCATCCCAGCCCCAGACCAGCTGGGTCCCCATCATCTCCATTTTCTCAGTTGGGGAAACTGAGGAATGCCATGATGGCTGGATGGAGAGTGACCCAGCGGGCTTCTGGCTCCAGTGTTGTGCTTCTGAGGATGGCCCTGCGCAGTGGCCAACCTCCCTGACCTTTCTCAGTTCTGGTGTCCTCATCTGTGAAGCGGGGTGATGGGGTGTCTCCCCACAGTGTGGGGTCAAGCTGTCATGGGGACCAAAGGGGTGGATGTGTGTCCGTGCTCAGCCCAGGCCTGGCTCATCGAGGTCTCGGCCTGGAGGCTGGTGGCGGCTGTGTCTCACGGCGGGGAGTCCCGGGGGGGGGCCTCAGTCCCCGGACCCCAGTCCTGTCTGCAGTCATGGCCATGGAGCATCTCAGCCGGTTCCCAGGCCGAGAGCTGGGGCTGGAAGAAGTCCCGGGGAGCCTCCCCCACTCCCCTTAAACGCACATTTGTTCCAGACCTATGAATATGCGATTGTCGCCCACCTCCTCCCGGGGACTGTGAACTTCCTCCACTTCTGCGGTGAAACTGCATTAATCACGGCTAATTGCTAGCGGGAATTGTTTGTGTCAAGACCCGTTATTCCTGGGAATAAAGGGGAATAAGGATGGCTCCTTTCAGGAAGCTCAGCATTGCCTGGGAAGGAGCCACGCCAGACCCGGACAAGGCCCCCGACCCCCGGCCCCCGCCCGGCCCACTCCAGTGGCCCCAACTGCATGTGACAAACGCGGGGCCTCTGGCCTTTGCTGAATCTTCAGGGAAATGAACACATCCATCATGTTCGCGCGTTTTTCTGAAGTCGTTGTGAGTTTCCTTGAAACCAAGGAAGGTTTTTTTCTTTTTTCCCTTTTTTTGGCAACAGCAGCTGGGAATACATTGACACTTTCTAAAAACTGTCACTTACTGCTTGGGGACGGAGCAGGGAAGGAGCCATGCCTGCCGAGCCCCAGGCCCAGACCTGAGCGTGCACACCAGCTCCTCCAGAGGTCCTGGGAGGCCGGGGCGGAGCGAGTCCGGGGCAGGTGCGGCCTGGGCTCCGGGCAGGCTCACCAACCAGGACCCAGAGCATGGATGGAAGCGACGGTGGAGACGACTGTCTGCATAGGACTTATTTTCCCTGGAGTGTGTCTTAATGAGTTTATTAACAAGAATATTGGTCCCTGTTTTCTTAGAATCGGGGTGTGTGTCTGATGTCTGTTAATCCTGACCGAGGCCACCCCTGTGGGGACTGGGGTGTGAGCAGAATGGGAATGCTGAGCTCCAAGGTCTGTGTACAAGTACTCGCTTGTGTGTGCATGTGTACCTGTGTGCATGTGTACGCGCGTGTGCCGGCCGTGTGTGCACGTGGGCTTGCTGTGTGGATGCGTGTGTCTGTGCAAGCACATGCGTGTGCACACGCATCCGTGTGTGTGCATGTGTACGCGCGTGTGCCGGCCGTGTGTGCACGTGGGCTTGCTGTGGGGATGCGTGTGTCTGCGCGAGCACATGCGTGTGCCCACGCATCCGTGTGTGTGCGTGTGTACGCGCGTGTGCCGGCCGGGTGTGCACGTGGGCTTGCTGTGGGGATGCGTGTGTCTGCGCGAGCACATGCGTGTGCCCACGCATCCGTGTGTGTGCGTGTGTACGCGCGTGTGCCGGCCGGGTGTGCACGTGGGCTTGCTGTGGGGATGCGTGTGTCTGCGCGAGCACATGCGTGTGCCCACGCATCCGTGTGTGTGCGTGTGTACGCGCGTGTGCCGGCCGGGTGTGCACGTGGGCTTGCTGTGTGGATGCGTGTGTCTGTGCGAGCACATGCGTGTGCACACGCATCCGTGTGTGTGCATGTGTACGCGCGTGTGCCGGCCGTGTGTGCACGTGGGCTTGCTGTGTGGATGCGTGTGTCTGTGCAAGCACATGCGTGTGCACACACATCCGTGTGTGTGCATGTGTGTGTGTCTTGTATGCAAATAAACAAAGCCCTTCACAGTTCTAGAAGTCCCACCCACTCAGCCCCTCTCCGTTGCAGCAACTCTCTGAGCTCTGTGATTTGAGGACCATCTTACTGATGAGGAAACAGAGCCCAAGCGGGTTTGGGGGACTTGTCTGGGGCTCCAAACTGAGATCTGCCCCCGCAGGGACAGCTATGTCTGCAAGGCCCACAGGAAGATGCAGAAGAGGCAGAGGGCTGAGTGGGTGCAGGAAACACACTCGGTGTGTGGAGTCCCCCCCTTCCTCCAACTCCCCCGACCTCAGCCTCCCTGCCTCCACACGGTGTTCCTGGGTGTGTTCCTGCAAGGCCCTCCTGTGGCTCACGGGTGAAGTGTGGCAGCTGTCCTCCCTGGACCTGCTTCCCCTGATGGCCCAGGGGAGTCTCTGGCTCCTCCCCCACCCCTACCCTCACCCCCAGGAGCCCTGAGCACCTCCCTGCTCCCCCTCCTCTCCATCTCTCTGGCTCAGGCAGTCTCCTGATCACACCTCCTCTAGGAAGCCTCCCTGGCTCCTCCCACACCCAGGTTGGGATCCCCCGGGGCTCCCTCCCCAGGGATGTTGCCTGTCTGAGCGACTGTTGCTCTGCCGTGTGCCGTCTGCTGTTGGCAGGGCTGAGTCTGTGTCTGCGTGCACAGAAGTGAATGCTGTGTGCTCCCACGCGTTGGTGAGGTGAGCTGCCCGCTAGAACCTCGGGCCGGGGTCGGAGCCCCATCTCCCGTCTCCAACGCTGACTTCCAGGCCCGCGTCACTGGGCGATGGCAGACAGGTTCCCGCTGTGGCCGATGCCGGCTTCGGGGGAGACGGGCTTCCTCTGGTGACAGGTGAAAGGCCCAGATGCCAGCTCCCAGCCACACTCAGTGCTGTGGGTGTGGGTGTGGCTGGGTGGGGGCAGCCTGACCTGCCCTGGGCCTGCAAGCCACTTGAGGGCAGAGTGGGGGTCCTCTCTGCATGTCTGCCGTGAGGCAGGAGCTTGTCCCCCCGGTGGAGGGGCCTAGAGGAGCCCGCAGAGCAGGGGGAGGCAGCAGGGGGAGGAGCAGCGGAAGACCGGCCCACCGCTGAGGAGATGTGGGCAATCCCCTGGGCCTGTGCAGGCTGGGGTTAGCCTGGATCCCTGATCACACCTCCTGAAGGTGTGAGAAGCGACGGTGGAGACGACCCTCCCACCGTCCCCGCCCAGTTCCAGAGCCAGAGAGCCAGCAGTTTGGGCAGGAGCCCAGGACCTCCCTTTTAGGTGCTTGGCCACAGCCTGATGGACATGGCCCAGCCCCCAGGTGGCTCAGGAGGCCGGGCAGCCCTTCCCCATCCTGGGGGACCATTTGCAAAACCCTTTCCATGCATTCCCAGGGCCACGGCCTGGTGAGAGACCAGACTCCCGCCCCAACCGCAGAGCCAGGCCCCAGGCCGTGGTGTCCCTGCACCCAGACTGTGCCAGTCCGGCTTCTTCCGCCCCCTGCCCTCCATCCCAGCCCCACTGATTGGCGAGGCTTCCCTGGCTCCTTGCCTCTCATCAAACCCCATCCTCCCGGGAGAGGGCCTGGGCCTCCGGGCCAGAAAGACGCAGGCTCACGCGCCCGTGTCTCCTCTCAGTAGCTGCTGATCCGGGCAAGTGTGTCCCTGCTCCAGCCGCTGGCTCCGCGTCTGTGCGCTGGGATGAAGTGCAGTGAGGTGCAGAGAGGACCCCAGGGGCGCTGGGTGGGGAAACCGGTCGTGCTGCTCTGCTGGGAATCTCCAAGTCCCCAGGCAGGCTGGGCCACCTCCGCGGCGCTTCGGAGTCTCAGCTAAGGACCAGATGGCGTTTTGAGCATTTTAATAAGAGCTATTTGCAGTGTTGCTGCCATAAAAAATTCCTGCTTAATGAGCAAACGCACGTCGGTAGCGAGTTAAAGGCGCTTGGATGTTTTAAATATTATGTACGTCGTGTTCGTGTTAACAAACCTGATTTTTAATTACACCTTCCCCTGCTGCCTGGCTGGGCTGAGGGTAGGGGAAGGGAGAAAAAAATCAGGCAAAACAAGTGTGGTTTGCTGTCAGGAGTGACAGCCAATTTTGTGAGCTCTCCCTTTTGCTGACACTCCACGGACGGCCACACAGACATGGAGCCTGGCAGGACGCGGCATGGCGCCACTGAGCCCGTCCCTCTTCTCAGTAAGGCTGGAGCCCTGACCCCGGCCACATGCTGACCTCTGACCCTGGTCACATGCTGAGCCCTGTCCCCGGTTGAACATTGAGTCCAATCCTGGTCACGTACTGAGCCCTGATCCCAGTCAAACACTGAACTCTGATTGCGGTTGTAGACTGAGCCCTGGCTTTAGTCATAGACTGAACCCTGATCCTGGGGACTAATTGAGCCTTGACCCTGGTTATAGACTTTGTCTTATTCCTGGCAGTGTCCTGATCCCTTATCCCTGATCCCAGCCATGGACTGAGCCTTGATCATGTTCATAGACTAAGCCCTTACGCACACACTGATGACCTCAGCAACCTCTGCTGGTGGGTTAGAGCACACAGGATAGTCCTGTGGGCCCAGGGACGTGATTTAGGCCTCTGGGAACGTGTTGCTGGGATGGGCTCCTTTGCTGACGGCTGACGTGACCCCCAGCTTTTCAGACACCCAAATGTCTGGCCACATTCAGTCCACAGCATTCCCTCCTGCTGCCCCATGAAGGTACTGAGTCCTTCAAGGATCTTGTGGTCCCATCACAGGGGGCAGATGGCACGGTCTCAGTTGTGGAGTGTCCATTTGGTAGGCCCGTGTGTGAGCGTGCTGCTGATTTCTCCACGCACCCCGCCTCCTGCTTCCCGCCTCCCGCCAGGGACTATCTGCCCGCCTTCCACAAACAGTAGGATAGTAGCTCTGGAGGTGAACTGTCCCCATGTCACGTCAGCTTGGTGCTCTCAGCTTTACCAGGACCAGAGCAGGGTCCTACCAAGGTGGGGCCCCAGGATGAGGGGCTCCCAGGAGGCCAGGCGAGTCAGTCTTGGAATGAGCTGTGCAGGGAGGAGGAGCCGACGAAGGGAGAGAGCCTCATGGCCACGGCCAGCGTTTAAACGTCTAAGCGTCCCAACCCTCCTGTTTCCAGAGACGGTCTGCTGCATGTGCAGCCTGGGGCAGACTAAGGGAGCTGTCTGTTCCAACATGGCCTGCCTGGACTAGGATGGCGAGCTTTGGGCAGAGAGGCTTTTGAAGGCTCCCTCTTGCTGGCCGTGTGAGCTTGGGACAGCTACAGAACCTCTCTGAGCCACCGCTTCCTCTGCTCCAGGGGATACCCTCCCCCACGTGGTGGTCGTAAGTCTGAGAGGGCGCACACACAGGGAGCCCTTGCACGGAGCCCAGCACTAGTGGGGCTCAGTCCCTCGGCGAGCCTGTGTCCTGGGCTGTGAGTGCACGTGCCCCTCTCGGGCTGCCCCGGCCCCCAAGTGTGACAGGATAGCTGCCGGTGGCTGGAGTCGGGGAGGCTCTGGTACGCTGGTTTCTCCTGCAGGCAGGCCTTGTCGCGGAGAACTGGCTTTCTCTCCGACATCACTGCGACCGCCAGTCTGGCGGGCTCCTTGACAGCAGCAGTTTCTGTGAGGTTTGCCCCTGGCTCCTGCAGAGGGCCTGGCACTCGGTGGGTCCCCAGGGAAGAGCGGGGCCCGGCCGGGGCTCCCTCTCCTCCCTCCTGTCTGCCTCCCCACGTGCACGTGCGAGCAGGGCTCCCTGTGGCCAGCAGCGACTGCCGGTGACTTGAGGACGTGATGTTGGGTGCATGCGTCCGGGCGTGACCCTCCGTCAGCAGGGACCAGCCACCCCCTGACCTCAGGCTCAGTGCTTCACAGTGGCGGACTCGGCCCTTCTGCGGGCATTTACTGAGCACCTACTCTGAGCTGGCACGGGTTAGACACACTGCGGACAGGACACAGCCCTCGCACTCCCAGAGCTCATGCCCAGGACTGGGAGATGTGCGGTCCGTGTGTCAGCGGACGCCCCGGGCCCATGGTGATGGCTGGGGGGACGGGTGGGGGCTGCAGGGGGACGTGGTGAGGTGCTATCGCAGCTGAGCCTCAGTGGGGAGACAGAGACTCTGGGGCCCCGGGCTTCAGGCACAGGGGGCCAGCAGGGCCAATGCCTGAGGGGCCCAGAGGCCAGGGTCCAGGCGGGTGTGCGGCCCTGCGCTCAGCACCGCCAGGCGCTGGCTGCATTTCCCCAAGTATAAAGGGGGTATGAACTCGCTCAGCAAGCCCCTCCTCCGTGCTGGGCTCTGTTCCAGGAAGAGACCAGAACAAAGATCGCTGCCCTCCCGGAGCATAGCTCACCCCTCAGTTCTCGAAGTGTGGCCTGTGGAACCCCGAGGGGGCTCCAAGATGCTTGCAGGGGACCCACGAAGTCAGACCGTCTTCACAGTAGCACACAGAGGTGTTTGCGCCGCTGGGCACGGTCAGAGCGCTGGTACCGTCCTCCGCGCACGGACATCCGGTTCCCACGCCACACACGCACGCCGAGCCCCAGACCAAAGTCGCTTTTCCTTCGCATCGATGCAGGGACAAATGTTCATCAATCTGGGCCTGGAGCACACGTGTGCGTAAGCGCCCTGGGTGAGTTACAAGCTCAGTGCCCCCCGGGGAACTGCACCCTGCTAGCTGACTGGGTGTGGCCTCAGCCCTGCCTCTTGGTCTGGGTCCAGCCAGGAACAGGAGGGAGCTGGGGACAAGAACACAGTCCAGGGGCCCTGCACTTGGACCCCACTGCCCAGCGGCCTAGTGGCCCTGGTGGGTTCTTCCCCCCGGGATGCGCTCTCTCTGGATCGTGGGAAAGCTACACTTTTCACAAAGGGCTTTTTTGAAGGCCAGAGGGCGTAAAGTGCCCAGCATCTGTAGAGGTTCTGAAAATGGCCCTGATCATCACTGGGAATGAGAACCCTCCTGCAAACCTTATAAAACAGGCCCCCAAATGCCTGTTTTCAAGAAACTGAGGCTCAGAGTGGCGAGCTGACCTGTGCAGGGCCCCACGGTGAGCAAGGACTGCGGCCAGGTCTGCGATCCATTTCTGAGGCTGCCCGGTGACCCTGGCCTGCCAGCTCTGTTCAGACCTGTGGGGTCCCCACACACCTGCACCCCTGGTCGGCAGCTCAGGCCTCCACAGAGCTGATTTCCCCAGTGACTCCCCTCAGAGCTGGCTTCCTGGCCATTGTCATGAGAACCGCTTTCTCACTGTTGCACATGGCCGACGGAGGCTGGGGTGGATGGACAGAGGGAAGACAGGGCTGCGGGGCCAGGAGGGGGGCGGCTTCTGGGCGGGCCTGGATGGGCTGGTGGTCTGTGTGTCAGACTCTTGTTGTGCCAGGAAGAAGGAGGGGTGCAGGCTGACCTCAGCGGGAATGGCTATCGTGAGCAGTTGGAGTGGGACATCTGGGTTTTGACGGTGCCATGTGATTCCAGCCAGGGGCCTAGGAGCCCCCAACGCTCACCCACCAATCGCTGCATTCCCACCCCCACAAAGGGTCAAGTAGGCCGGACAGGGAGGGTGGCAGGGTGAGGACTGGGGGGCCGCTTGGCAGCAGCTGCCCAAGTTCTCCCTGACTGGGCAGGTTCTGGGCAAGGCGACGTGGGGGCAGGAGGCCTGGACGTGAGTCCACGTGGTCAGGGAGCCGAGGGCACGGAGATGGGGGCTGTGGGACAGAGGCGGCCATGGGAAGCTTTGGATGGACATTTTTAAAGGGTCACCTGGCTACTGAGATGGGGGGTCCAGAGTAGGGAGACAGCAGGAGTGGGGCAGGGAGCCTCTGGCTTGGGGTGAGGCTCCACAGAGAGGGGAGGTGGCAGGGCATGGGGGGAGCTGGGAGAGCTAACGATGGCTGGGGGCTCCCCACGACTTCTCCATGGGGGTCTTTCCCTGATGGTGGCCTGGAACCAGGCGGGGCCTCTGGAATGGACAGACAAGCAACAGGATGTCTTCAGGACACCAGTGCAAGGGGTCAGAACCTGTGCACTGACAGACAGTTGAATGAGGAGCGTGCTGGAGGAAAAGGGCAACCCTCAGGGCGGGCACCCCACTTGGCTTGGTGGAGCAGTAAGTGGAAAATGCACCTGTACCCCTGGGGGCAGGCCTGGACCCCAGATTCCCCACAGCAAGTCCTGATGGTATTTCCCTGTCCCTCCACCCCTTGGGGGCCACTTCCAGCCCCATCTGAGCTCCAGGCACCTTTGGTCAAAACAGGGGGGCTGGGCCGCTCTCTCGGTTGTTGATTAGCTGGCTGGGCTGACCCCAGAATCACAGGAGGACAGGGCTCCTCTTCCTCTGGCCTCTGGGCCCAGCTCACCGAGGGCTCTACGATGCTGGGGAGTTGAGGCCACTGGCCCAGGATATGGTCCTGAAGGCAGCCTGCGTGGTGTGAGGCCACTGGGTCTTGTGTCATCTCTGCTGGAGACCCTGGGAGTGACCGCAGGTGGACATCTGCTAGCGGAGGGCAAGAGAACCCGGCAGTCCTTCCAGTCTCGTCTCCTGGAATTTCAAGACATTTCTGAGGCCTGACCCCTCCTTCTGGCCATGACAGGGCAGGGCTGGCTCATCCCCGGGCCCCAGAGCTGCTGGAAGATTCTCTCCCAGAAGAAACATGCTGCACAAAAATAGCAGCCTGGTGCCAATGAGCATATGCTGCCTCCAGGGGGCGGCGGGAGGGACTGAGGCCCCGCGACGCGCTCAGAGCTGGAGGCCCTGAAGCTCCGGGGGAGGGCGTCTGTGTCGCTGGCACTGACGTGGGGCTGGCAGATGGAGCTGCTGCTGGGGGGGCACCTACTGTGTGCCAGATGCCAGTTGCTTCCCAAGGACCTGCCAGGCAGGGGCTGTTGTCTCCTCCCCCAGGTAAGGACACTTGGTGCCGAGAAACCAGGTAACTGCTGAGTCACAAAGAGGAGGGGTGGAGTGGGGCTGATCGGCCTGACCCCAAGGAAGATGGCATGCTGTTGACATGGGTGAAAGAGACTCACTCGTCCACACACCCACTCACCACACATCTGTCCATTCATCACCCACGCACCCACCCACCCACTACTCATCTATCCATCCATCCATCACCTATCTGTCTATCCATCCATCCATCCATCCAGCCATCCATCCATCCCCCACCCACCCACCCATCCACCCACTTCTCATCTATCCATCCATCCATCACCCACCCACTACCCATCCATCCATCACCACCCACCCACTCACCACCCATCTGTCCATCCATCCGTCCATCACCCACATCCATCATTCATCCACCATCCCTCTGCCCATCCATTACTGGCCTAAATGCTGAATTATCACCTCAAATTGGGCTGTTTCACTCTGTGTAGCTTAGGACATGCCAGGGGGCTCTCTGGGCCTCAGCTTCCCCATCTATGAAATGGAGGAAGTTGAAGTCAACAAGAATCTCACAAAGCCCTTCGGAGCTCTGCACACTCAAGCTCAGAGAGGGGATTTCCGCATGAGCCTTGCCCACCTATACAGGGGACAATCCAGCTCCTTAGCTTAGATCCAGAACCCTGTGGCCTGGCCCAGCCTGCTTCACTCCACCTTCTGCCCGGCCTGCATCTCCATCAGTCCCCATTCAGGCTTCTCCTCCTCTTTCATCTGCAGGATGCCCTTCCACTCCGGGGGGTGCCTGGCGTACCCACTGATGAGGTCTCTTCCTAGTACAGCAGTTCATGTCATGGCCTTGGAGCCAGGATGCCTGACTTGCCTTCTGGCTCCATTCATTGATCTCTTGGTGCCTCAGTTTCCCCATCTGTGAAATGGGGCAGTTCCCACCTTAGCAGGGGGTTGGGAGGATTCAAAGGTGCCATGGATCTAAGGTCCTTACCACAAGGTCTGGCCTACACGGGTGTCCATGTGTTGGCTGTTACTATTATGATCCACTATTTCCTGGACACCCAGTGAGGGCTGGGCCCAGTTCCGCGGTCCAGGTACTCAGAGGTGAGTGACCCTCATTAGGCCCCACCTTCAGGATCTCAAGTCCAGCCAGAAACCTGATGAGCTGGGGGCCATCAGTCATGCAGCTTGGTCAATGAGTGGAGGCCAGGTTGGCAGCCCCATGGAGGGGCGTCCAGCTTGGGCTGACCCTGCTTCATCCGGCCTGGCTGCCCTGCAGGGCTCAGTGTTTAGAAATGGGAATATGTGTTGGTTTAACCTTGGCGGGGCTGGAGACTTGTTCTGGGCTGGGTGCTCCTCTGGAATTGCCCCCTGACTCTGCAGCACCCTGGGGGTATGGGAAGTCCCTCTGTCTGTCTATCCCGGTTTTTACCTGCTGCAGCTCCCATCAGCCTCCTCTTTGGAACCTAGTTACCAGTTGGGGAGGGTGGGGCGCCATGCTAGGAAAGACTTCTGGGGGGACAGCGTGCTCGCTCCTTTCAAAGCCTCTTCCAGGTTCTCCCTGCAGCCTGAGCTGCTTTCTCGCAGGGAGGAAGGGAGGATGGCCTTTCCACAGTAAGAGCCCGCTCTGCTGCTTTCGCATCCAGGATGGGATTAGGAGGGTGAAGGAGGGGTGGCGTCCTCTGTTTGCTCCCATCAGAGGAGGCTTGCTGGCGGCCAGGGGAACTCTGAAGGAGTGACCTCTTCACCTGTCACCAACTAAATGTCCCCCAGAACCTCTGCCTTCACCCTGGGGGATGTGGTGGCCCCGGCTCCTCACTTCCAGCCTCTGGATGAGGAGAGAGGGTCAGGGGGCTGTGGTGTCCAGGCAAGGCCACCCAGCTCTGAGTGAAGGATGGAGAGCGTGTGAACTCAGGGCGACCGGGCCCCAGCTTATGCCCCTCACACACACACGCACACAAACACACGGACACACACACGCATGGGCACTCACACCCTTGCACACGCTGATACGTGTGCACACACGTGGCACATACCCTCACAGCCACGCCGCCTCATATGCCTGTGCACACTCTTTCCACCACTCTGACTCACACACTCACGTGTGTGTATGTGCACACGCACGCGAACACATGCACAGACGCGCACGAACAAACCCCTCGTCCACTGCGCGTCCCCATCACACCAGCACGACACAGGCGCATCCTCCTGGACACATGAATCTTCCCCACACTCATGTCCCCCTTGGCACATACGTTACACAAACACACAAACCTTATTCGGAAGGTGTGGATTGCCTGTCACATGTGCACAGAGCACACGTGTGGACAGACAGAGCACGTCCATCCCCTCAAACTGCAGCCGACCCAGGGCCACCTGGGGCCCCCATGCTGAGCAGGCTGGGCCCGCAGGTGCTTCCCAGCGAGTAGAGGGTCTGAGGGTGGCACTCACCCCCTGAAGATGCTGTCAGGCCCCCCATCTCACCTTGCTTGCCTTTTTCCCAGTGGAGTTTGTTAGAGACAAGTAGGGGAGGGGATGTGGGGAAGAGAGCAGCATCACGGGACCCCACAGTGATGGCCTCCTCCCTGACAACGTCACCTCTGCTCTCTTGTCCCTCCCACGACAGCTCAGACCCAAAGGGCTCCTGTCTGCTAGAGATGGCAGGCAGGTGGGTGGACCTCCAGAGGGGCATTTGTCATTCTGCCACCTCCTTTTTAATCAGCCAGCTCTATGCTGGCTGGGGAGCTGAATGAGGAGTCCGTCTGGGGGACAGATGCCCCCCAGTGCCCTTTCAGAGGCCAACACTTTTGGAAGGAACTGGAATCCATCACTGGGCACTGACATTGTTCACTGCTGGAGGCCAAGCTGCCGAAAATGTAAATTTCTAATTAAAATAGAAATTAATCCTCTCCCCCAACTACCTGCTATCTCCAGCCAGATGAGCAAAAGTTTTATGCTGCTAATTAATGTAATCGCCCGTTAGCTTTATTTACATAAGCAGATATAATTCGCGCGGCTTTGCAGGAGCTGATGGAGAAACTAAACAAAAATTTTTTTACTTAAAAAAATTAATTACCTTGATCCTCCCTCTTGTATTCTAATCACAGACTTGCAGGGGTCCCTCTTTGGCGCTTCCTGAAGCCCTGGGTTGGCACCTTCTTTGATGAACTGGGAGCTCGTTCCAAACGCAGGGAGAAGCAGCAAAATTGCCGCGGAGCCGCTCGGAGGAAGACGCCGCGTCCACACATGAAAGACCCGATGGATGTGATAATTATTTACGGTTTCTGGTGCTGGGGCTTTTGTTACCCTGTTAAATAGACTCTAAACACCACATTAAAATCTTGAAAAGTTCCTGGCAGATTAATAAATCATATTAACTGCTCTGGCGTTCGGCATGTTTTTTGGGGGAGGTTTGAGTCTGTGGCTTCAGTCGCTTCCCTGGAGGGTCCGTGCCTGGAGTCTTCTGAAGGAACCAGCGGTGAGCCCCGAGGTCACCCCCCTCCAGGGCTGTGGGTGGGGACCTCAGTCTGCCCCAAAGACTCAGATCTTCAAACAAGCCGCCAGGCATCAGGGGGTCTGGCATAAAGGGAGCAGAGGAGTTGTGTCCCTGGGGTGGGAACAGTGGAGTTGGTCTATAAGTCAATCATCAAACATCTGGGGGCCAGTGCTCCGGGTGGCCCGGCCAGTGGGCACCATGAAGCCGTGTACGCAAGTCCCCTGACTGTGGTGCATTAAATTGGGCCACCCGTGAAAGCTGTGTCCAAGCACTAACCCCGTACCCATGAATGTGGCCTTATTTGGAAATAGGTTCTGTGCAGCCGGAAGCAAGTCAGATGAGGTCAGCCTGGAATGTGGGTGGGCCACAGACCCGTGTGACTGGTGTCCGCATAAGAAGAGAGAAATCTGGACACAGGCAGAGACTGGAACGAAGGGTCTGAGGCCTGGAACGGCGAGGAGGCAAGGCGTGGGTTCTCCAGCAGAGCCTCTAGAAGGAGCCGCCTTTCTGGCACCTGGACTTCAGACTTCGGCCTCCGGGGCAGTGAGGGAATCAGTGTTTGCACGTAAGGCTCCCCAGGGTGCGGTGCTTTCTTACTGCCGTCCCAGGAAACCGGTACACGGCCTCAGGGACCCTCCCGTCTCATGAGGGAGACAGACAGTATGGATGCAGAAGCCTCAGGAGCCTCCTGGACGGAGCTCAGGGCGTCCTGCTGTGTGGAGGGGCGCAGGCTGCTTGGTGCAGCCCAAGGGTCGGGGAGGGCTTCCTGGAAGAGCTAGACTGGGCTGAGGCTGGGCCCCTGGCAGACGCACTCTGCTGCCTGTGGCTCTTCCCTGAATCCCATCCTGCCCCTGGCCAGCCCCACACATTTGTCTCCACCTCACCTTCCACCTGGCTGGCCCTCCCCCGACCCCCTGTTCCGTGATCCTAGACCACCTGGTGCCTGCCCCGAAGCCACCTTCTCTGAGCAGCTTCCCTGAGCAAGGTGCCCGCTGGGGCCCCTCCTTCCGCTTCCCCAGCGCTCTGCTCTGTCTCTCAGTGCCCACGCACGGCAGCCGCATCGCCGTGATTTCTGACTGCTCTCTTCCTACCAGACTGGAAGCCCCTAAGAGGCCTCGTTCCACACGGTGTCCCCAGTCTGTCCCTCCGCGGCACACCCAGGTGCCTGGCAAACATTGGGCAAACATGTGGTGTGGTGTGCCCTCATGGCCTGGAGAGCACGGGAGCGGGCGGGGGAGTGAGCGTGGGAGCAGAGCACTCGGTGCCGCCCGGTTCTGCCCAGCACGCGGCACCGGACGTCGTGGAGGCCCCTACCCTCTGGGCCTCGGTTTCTACTCCTCTGACGCGGAGGTGGCGTCTTCAACCTGTGTGCCCCTCGGCAGGGTGAGCGGCGCCCGCCACGGCCTCGGCCTGCACACCCTCCCTGACCACGTCTTCACCCCTGCCTGGGGAGGATACCTGCCCTTGGACCCACCCACCTGCCGGCCTGTGTCTGGGACCAAACACTGCGGAGTGACCCGAGGCCCGGCTTCCAGAGAGCCCCGCGTGGTGGGGAAGGACCGGGCTGCTCTCCGGGGACGGCAGTCGGAGCAACTTTGAAGAGCCCCCGCCCCCCTTGCAGAGAACAGCTGCGGAGTCTGAGTCTCCTTCCCCCACAGAGATTCTGGGGTGTTTTTTCCCCTCCTTGAATGAGGGAAAGAAATGATGCTGAGTAGCAAGTAATTACCCAAATCGAGGCGGAAATCAGCCATGAAAGGGGACAAATGAAGAGGAAACGTCCCCCCTCGGCCCTTCCTTTCCTTGCCCCACCTGCCGCTCCGCCTGCCGCCCTGGTGACAAGGACGCTGTCCTTCGTAAGTCCCCCCCGCCCCCTCACCCAGGGCCTGCGCACAGAGCCGCAGCCGTCCGGCGGCAACACCCTCAGTGGTCCGTCGCGCTCGGACCTCGTAACCTTTCCTTCCCTCCTTTTACAGTCACGCTGGCTTCCCCTGTCCCTGGGGAGGGTGACAGGACGCGCACCTCGAGGAGCCCCTCCGGCCCCCAACACGACGGGCACAGCGTGTCCCTGCAGGCCTTGCGGGGTGGCTGCCCCTTCTGGCGGTGGCATCCTCGGGGCATCTGCAGGAGCGTGGGGGCCAGGCTCACAGCTCCCGGGAGGGCCCACGCCGTGCCTGTGAGCGACTCACCTGGCAGACCTCTCTGGGAGTAAAACTGGCTAACTTGGAAGAAAACAGCTTGGGTTTGTCTGAAGAAAGCTGGTGACCATTTGAAAAACCAGCTTGTTGAGATAGACTCCAGCCTCCAGTCCTCCACCCCCAGGGCACAGGTCAGCGGGTTTTAGCATTTCCAGAGCATTTCCATCACCACAGGCAGTTTGACAATGGTCTCGTCACCCCAAGAGGAGACTCCTTTCCCTGAGCCTCACTCCTGCCTCCCCGTGCTCTGCCCCCACCCGCTTTGCAACCTCGAACCTGCTGACGGGCTCTGTGACTTGCCCGTTCTGCACGTTTCATACAGAAACAATCAACATCACGTGGCTTTCGGTGATCGGCCTTTGCCACACCGCGGGGTGGTCTCCAGGCTCAGCCACGTGCAGCAGGTGTCCCGTCCTGCACACACACCGCGGCTTTCTTCACATGGGTCAGCTGCTGGCTGCCGGGAGCGTCTGCACCCCGCCTGGGAGGGGCTGTGCCTCCAGGGGCGCTCGAGGACTGGTCTCTGGGCAGACGAATGTCTTCAGACGGCTTGGGGGCACACCGGGCCGTGGGTGTGCTGAGCCGCATGGTGGTTCTGTTTCTCCGCCGCCTCGTGGCACTGACCACACACCTTGGTTCTAGCTTCCCTGAAGGAACTGGGATGCAGGGTACTCCCCCTTCCTGGGATGCGCTGGCTGGAGAGGAAGTGGGGTGCTGGGGCCACCAGCAAGTGCACTGGTCCTTGTGCCCAGAGCAGGGCCAGCCTCGCAGTCAAGCCACAGCACCCCGCGTCCACCGTTTCCTGGCTGTGATCCTTGTCGCTCTGCCACTTCGTGCCTTGGTTTTCCCAACTGTAATGCATATGTCTCGGAGGGTTGTTCTCTTAGGTTGGGTGGCCTCTAAAAGCATATTCTGAGCACAGAATTGAGTGCACGTGGTTTATTTTGGGGTGTGTGGGATCCCAGGAAGCAGCAGCAGGGGGTGCTATCAAGCCAGTAACCACGTGGGTACCTGGACCTTGGTGGGGCCGGCGGGTGAGGCATGAGCTGTCTGTGCGGCCGAAACGGGAGCGTCCTGCCCCAGGGAGGTGGTGACAGCGGAACTCCAGGACGTACCAGAGAGGTGCTCGCAGCTTCGAACGGGCCTTCACGCTCTGGAGCAGGGGAAGCAGGACCTACTGGCGCCTCGTGTGCTGGCCGCGGAGGCGGAGGACGGTGCGGAAGAGGGCGCCAGCTGGGCATCCTTCCTGCGAAGCTGCTGGAAGAAGGACAGGCCTTGGAGTGCTCGCTTCCTGGGTCGTGGGTGGCCGGCCTCCGTGACGGAACCAGCATGGTGTGGGTTCCTCACTCAGACAGGGGCGCGGTGTGCCGGCAGGGGTGCGGCTGGGTCCCAAGGAACAGGAAGGCGGAACTGCAAGTCAACTCTTGGCTGGCCTGGGTTTCAGCCCGGAAGTGACTGTGCATCTCCCCTGGCGGCCCCTGGGGAGACAGGAGAGTGGAAGGATGCCATGGCCCCAGCCCGGGACTGCCTCTGGGGGCCCGTTTCCTTAGCTCACAGTGGGGACACCACTTTCCGCTGTGGCTGTGCGGGGATGAACACAATCGTGGTGCATTCAGTTGGTGCTTGATAAATGCTCAGTGCCCAGCACTGCGGTTGGATGTCCGTGGGGGGAGCCCTGGAGCCCTGCTCTGCCCCCGAATGAGGAAGAGGCGCTCTGGGGTCCCGCCGCAGGTCCCCGTCCCTGGGGGTGGGGGCGGCAGTGGCTCAGGCTCCTCTGGTCTAGAAAGTGACATTTGGAAGGAGGTGGGCCTGGGGCTCACTTAACATTTGAGTGCCACCAGTGAGTGCTCCCTGGGGCCACCCAGACGCATTGCGGGAACGTTAGCTGGGCTGCAGGAGTTGGCGAAGAATGTGCAGGCAGGATTTAGGGGCTCCAGAGGTGTGCTTAAGGCTGGCGCTCGGCTTCACCTTCCTGCCCCAGCGAGGAAGGAGGGAGGGGAGCAGAGAGAGGAGGGCGAGGGGAACGGCCCCCGAATCTGGCCCGCGCTCCTGTCTGCAGCCCTGGACCCCTGGACCTAACTCTCCAGGGCTGCAGGTAGGGTCAGGGCCGACATCCCAACCCTGCACCCAACCAGCTGTCACCCCCACCTTCCATGTGACACCTGGACCTCCTCACTCCAGACCCGGCCCCTCCCGCGCATCTGCGGGCAGCTGCTCCTCTCTTCCTCCCACCCTTTGGATTATCGGGGTCCCCTCCTCCCCCAGGGCTAAGCTTTGGGGGTTTCAGGGACCGTCTGCACTGTGGTTCCACAGGGCTTTAGGGAGAAGGGGCCAGCATGGGGTGTGGAATGGGCGGCAGTGGCGTTGGGCCCGGCTTTCCCCTCCGTGCTTCTGACGCGAGCTGTCGTCCTAGGGTGTCCGGGGGGCGGGTCCCCGTGCCTGGGCACTGTGCCAGCGCGTTGGTGACTTAGAGCAGGCACCTCCAGATGCTGGTGGGAGAGGCCAGGCAGGGCCTCTGGGAGGCGGGTGGGCGCCCCTCCCTGACCAGGTGCGGGCCCGGCGCTGTGCTGGATGCTTCCAAGACCAGGCCCTTAGACACGGTCTCTGCCAGCCTGACACGGAGCCTGGGGCTTCCTCAAGGACACAGAGGCTGCTCAGTGGCTCCCAGAGCAATGGGCTTGGTGACTCTGGAGCAGGAAGGACCCTGCCCTGCCTCAGAGAAGGAGGGCCTGACATGAGGCCAGGCCCCACCTGCCTCCCTGGTTCTCCTCACTGGCCAGACACACCTGCAGGAGTGAGTGGGGGCGAGGCAGGGACTCTGCTGCCTCTGTCACCACGTTTTCTGGGACATGTGCCCCTCCAAGCTGGCAAGCAGGACCAGGGGTGTCTCATCCACCCCATGCTGGGCCCCTGGGGACTGGGGACACGTCCTGGCCTGTTGGCCATGCCTCAAGAAGGTCTGGTGGGGTCTGCCTCACCCTGGAAGGCCCCTTCCTCTGTGTATCCCTGGTGGGCTGCTGGTCACCGCTGATTACTGTGGCCTCAGCAGCATGTCCAGAACCAGGGCCTCCAGGAGAGAAGGCAGATTCTGCACAGACCCTCTGTGGGGTCCCCGCAGTCAGTCCAGAGGCCTCCAGGGGTCATTCAGCGGCAGGCCTGTTACCTGTGCTGTCAGCGTGTCTCAGCAGGGTGCAGGGGCTACCCACCCCCCAGCTGCACCGAAAAGCCAGGGGCTCCTCCCTGGGCCGTTTCACAACGTTCCAGGTGCCCCTCACTGCTGTCCACAGAGGCTCTGCCCTTCCGCCCAGGCCCTGCTGTGGGCTAAGTGCAGGATGTGTGCCTCCTTCCTGTGACTCAGTGGGCCTGCCCAGCCCCTGCTGTCCCCACGGAGCCCTCGCTCCCTCCTCTGTAGCCCCATGAGATGGGCCAGGCTGCCCTGGGCCTCCAGACCTCCTACCAAGCTGAGCCACACAATCCCGTGTATCAGGCACTGACCCAGGAGCTAGGAGGGCACGCCAGTGAGCAGGACAAACAGGGATGTGGAGTGACGGGCAGGGCCCAGCAAGCCAGTGAGCCAGGATTCCTCAGCAGGGAGAGAGGTAGGGCAAGCGGAGGGAGTGATGGGGAGGGCCCCTTACCTCTGCCTGCCCCTGAGCACAGCCAGCACGCAGTAGGTGCACAGATGTGCTGTGGGTGCAAGGTTAAAGGGATGAGTGTGTCCTTGTCGGCTCTGCCCATCTGGGAGGACCCATTCCTCTGCCCAGCACCAGCCAGTGCCCCCCCCCACCCCAGTGCCCTGCCTGCTTCCCCCCTGCAGGCTCCTGTTTCCCAGGACCCGGGCCATGCCCTATCCATCTCGGCTGCATGCACATGGGATTCCAGAAGAGCCCAGCACCAGCTGACCCCCTTCCAGACTTCTGGGGTACAGCTCTGACCAGCTTTTCCTGCTCTGCTGTGGGGTTCCTGCTTCTGCTCCCTGCTCTCTCTCTCTCTGATGGCCTCTCTGCCTCTCCTTGGCCTGTCTGGCCCCAGGTCTCCCATGGGCTCCTTGGGGACCCCCAGTCGCAGTTCCTGGCTTTGCAAGGCCGTCCTCCTGCCCTCCCTCTGGAGAGGAGCAGAGCCCCCCACCTGTCTCCTGGGGCCTTCTCAACGTGGAGCCAAACCTAAGTGGGTTGCCATGTCAGATTGTCTGCTGACTCATTCTCCAATGTGACCTCGTCACATCTTGAGGTGAGTCACAGAATTGCTTTGTGTCTTTTCTGTGCTTGAGGTGACCCCACACACATTACTCAGGATGAGTGGATGGCTAGTGGGGAAGAGCTTGTCCAGCTCTGAATGCAGGATCGCCCTCCTCCTGCTCACTTCCCTGAGGGCCTCCCTCCTCCATCACTCAGCCCCCCTCACCTCTTCTGCTTCCTGACGTGGCTCCCCCTGCAAGCTCCTCGGGGACACTCTGCCCACAGACTGTCACTCCAGCTGCCCCCCGCCCTATGGGGGCTGTGTGATCCTGGCTGACCCGGAGAAGCTGTCCAGGGCTCTGAGTGTGGAGCAGACCGTGGAGGGGCTTGACCTCAGGGGCGGCCCCCAGGAGACTCGGTCACCCAACAGACAGTCATTGAGTTCTTGCCAAGAACCCTCAGCCACCCTTCTTTTGCTCTGGACAAAAGTGCCTCTCTCTTTTGGTTGATATTTGAAATTACAAAATGAATTTGCTACGGTGACTCAAGCCAAATGTAAGCAATAGTGACTGTAGGTAATTGTGTCTCCCGTCCCTCTCTCCAGGGGGTGATTGTAGTCTAACCCTGTGACACCCTCACTCCCCAGAGAGCGAATGTGAGTACGTGTGCATTGGAGTGTGAGTAGGCATGTGAACGTGCAAAGACGGAATAGTGTGCTTGAGTGTGTGTGCTTGAGTGTGCACACGTGTGCAAGTGTCCAAACAAGGACCGCCGTGTGCCTGAGTTGGAATGTGTGTGTGCGCGCACAAGGGAGTGTGCACGGGCACACTCACTCATGAGCATATGTGTGTGCCCACGCACCTGTGTGTGTGTGTGTCCGTGCATGGAGCTAAGGACTTGTCTCCACCTCCCAGATGCTCTCTGTGGGGCTCAGCACATGCTGACTCGTGAGCCGGCCACACCGCAGGGCAGAAAGCATCAGGAGGGCTCCACGGAAGGGGCACCCCCCACTCCGGGCTTGGAGACATGTGGGGAGGCATCCCAGGGACCAGGAGACTTTGATGTGTTTTATCATGATGGAGACCCTCGTCTGTCCTCCAGGTGGACAGGGGACTCCGCTCCATCTACCAGAACCACCTTCCTCCTTATCCTCAATGTCACTGCCCCCCCGCCCCGGGTGGCCCTTCCCAGTTCACAAAGGGGTTTCACATCTGTCATCTCATTCACGTGTGCTCCTGTCAGCCAGCGGGGCCTGTGGGAGCCGGCAGGGCACCGTTTCACAGATAGTTGCTGATAGTACAGGGGTGATGCCCCGCCCCCTGGCTGAGGGTCCCTGTGCAGGACTGAGTCACAGATGGATGCTGAGAGTGGACTGATGGATCAGGGAGAGCTTCCTGGAGCAGGTGGCCCTGGAAAGGTGGCTTAGAATTAGGCAGCTAAGAGCCGAGGCTCTCGAACCCCAGCTCGGATGCCCTCCTTTGAGGCTTTGAGCAGTGTCCTCTGCTCTCCAGCCTCATTTTTGTCATCCGTAACGTGGGCATGACTTGGACTTTGTCAAGGCCCTTCCTACTCTGGGGTTTTGTGACCCCGACTCTTGGCAGATGGGACAGGAGAACGCCAGCCAGAGGGCTGGGTTCTAGCTGTGGGCGGTGGGGTTGGGAAAGGCCAGTGCAGCTGCTGTTCTCAGGAAACTGCTGTTCTGAGCGAGCTGGGTGGGCGGGTGCCCCAGCCTGCTGTCTGCAGCCATGGTGAGGAAGGGGAGGAAGCATGCCCCCGAGAGATGTCATGAGGGAATTCGTGCTCTTTGCCCTTGGCAGCTGATTGCCTGGGGACGCAGGTGGCCAGGTGCCTGACCCATTCAGCACCCCAAGGGTATCTTTCTACAGCTGAGATAAGATTAAGTGCTGGAGCTGGGGCCACCTGTGTGGATCTTAATGGCTAACTTCAATTTGTGGAGTGTGAGCAAACCCAGGAGGGGACAAAGAGCAATTCATCTGAGGGGAAAAAGGTCTGACAACTGGGCAAGCAGAAAGGCTTCTGTTTGGTATTGGAGCTGGGTGAAAATGGGGAGGCATCTTACTTCTCTCTCAGGGCTGGATACAGGATTAGCACACAGAGCAGATGTTCGTGCCGTCAATGGAGTCTTGGTGACATTGGGTAGGACTGCCATGTACAGTTGCTCAGGTTGTACACCTCACAATTCTAACGTGGGTAGCAAGCGTGTGTCATGTGAACTTATTTTGTATGAGGTTTGAAACTAAGGGCTGGCACATATTCTCCCCTTATCCTGCTGTGCCAGTAAATGCCAATGTTATGTTTCCTTCAGGCCCACCTACTTCAAATGTCCTCACATCTGGGAAGGCTTCCCAGAGTCCTCTGCATAAGGCTAATTTTTGACTTCTCTGTTGTAATAGACTGAAAATGGCCACAGAATTCCTCTCCTCCTGTACCCCGGTCCCTTCACAATGCAACCTTGCAGCTCTTCACATCAAGAGGCAGCCAATCCCTCACCACTCGAATCTGGTCTTGGCTCTTTGGTCTGGTCTCCTGTGGTCGATGGGACAATAGCAAATGTGACATAAAAGAGGCTTAAACAGTGCTTGAGTGTTGGGACGTGCCCTGTCTCTGTGCTCTTGGGAACCCAGGAACTACCCCCACGTGAATGAGCCCGGGCTAGCCTGCTGGGGGATCCATGATGTATTGGCCCATGCCCTCCATCACCCTGGCTGACGTCACACATGGGAGGGAGGCCCGCGGACCTCCTGTGTGCATCATGGGCACAGAGATGAACCCTCCCACTGAGCCCTGCTCAGGTGACCAACTCACAGGGTTGTGAACACACGAATAGTGTTTATTTAAGCCACTTAGCTGGGGGCTGTTTGTTACACAGCAGTTGCTAACTGTTACATCTGTGTTCCCACAGCCCTTTGCTCAGCACCGTTCCTGCTTGGATAACCCTGGGGCAGCAATGCTACATTCTGTTTGCGGGGTGGTTAAGAGAACGGAGTTCAGAGTCAGGGACTTGGAGTCAAAGCCCTGCTCTGCGAGTCCTGGCCCAAGCCTGGATGTGCCACTCAACATCTCTGAGGCTCATCTGAAAAACGAGGATGAAAAACACTACATTCCAAGCTCATTGGGTTATTGTAATGAGTGAGCATAGATGAATTTATAGTTGGAGCGCAAAGTCAGCGCTCAGTAAACGGCAGCTGGCAAACCTTGCCACCATCACTGATCGCCTTCACGGGACTCCTCGTGGCTCATCCTGGGGTCCCATGGTGGGACGGGGCCAGGGACTTGCCCGGCCACAGGGTGCTTGGGCTGGGCACTCATGGCTCAAATCCCCTGCTCCTCCGAGGCCCCTTCCTCTGCACCCTGTGGGATTTTTGCGTCTGGGGAGGACTGCTTTCCCGCGATTCCTGGGAATATTTACATCCATCATTCATCTTGGCATTTATTGTTGACGTTCCAAGAACGGTCAAACAAGATAAATGTCCCATCTCCAGGACCACAGTCGGCCTGCCTCCCCTCGCTGTAAATTCAATTCCACCTACGGCATAGGGCCAGGTGCCCTAGGGCTGGGAGGAGGGGTGGCGGAGTGGGCCCTGAGGGGGCCGCCAGCTGCTGGAGGGAGATAAAGCCCTTCGACCGGACGTGATCGCACCTGGTGCTGTGCGGCCCGGGGTCCTGGCACCGCCCACCCCATGTGGCTGTGCCAGCCTGTGCCACACTGAGCCCGGGCCCTGGTTAGCCTGCGCCACCTGGCTCGGGGCCAGACACTGGCCCTACGTCTCTGTTACTGCTGCTCCTGTGTTGCTATCTCTGACCTCAGTTTCCCTTCCCGTCAGATGGGGTGATTCTCTGCTTGGCGGTGCTCCATGCACGTGGCTTCCTGTCCCCTGCTCTGGGTCACCCCGCTGTCTGCATGTACCTTCTCTCCTGCTTGCCTATGATGGGGGATCCTCGCTGAGTGCCGTCCTGGGGCTGGTGCTGGGACCAGCTGGGGCTGGGCACGCCCGTCTGCTTAGGGCCCCGACAGAGGACGGCAGCTGTCATTGGTCTAGGCATCAGACTTCCAGAGACCCCTGCGCCATCATCCCCCGGCCCTCCTCACAGCGCTGTAGTGTCCACAGCAAGGGATTGGACGGTGGCGGTGCGGTCAAGCAGGCCTGAGTGTGGAGCCCAGGCTGCCCTGTCGACTGGCTGTGTGGGCACAGGAAGGTGGCTTGGCCTCTCGAGGCTTTGGCCGCCCCATCTGTAAACCGCGTGCTACCACTGTGGTGCGAGGCTGGCGGGGGCGCCTGCTGCACCTGGTGAACACCAGCGCTCTGCCTGCTGACCTTAGTGCCCAGATGAGGAAAGGACAGGCCTTGCCCATGGCCTTCCCCCCACGTAGGGAGGGAGAGTGGGCACTTCAGGCAGAGAGAGGGTGTGCTGGGCAGAGGGCAGGATGGCCACAGCTGGGGCAGTCAGGGAGGGCTCCCTAGAGGTGGCAGGACCTGGGTGGAGCCTTGAGGGATGGTCAGGACTTGGCTGGACTCTGATGTGGTAAGAGGGCACTCCTGTCCAGGGGAGGGAATGAGCTACACCCTGGAGAGCCCAGCCTCACACCAGATGCTGCTCTGGTCTGTCCGCCACCAGAGGGGAACCCTCTGTGGCCTAAGGACTTCCCAAGAGAAGTAGGTAACCTGCTTGCTTACCTGCAGGGCCAGGAGCTTCACCTTCCCACAGACAACGCACTGCCTTGTACATGGCTGAACGCATCTCTCCTCGGACTGAGCCAAACTCCTCTCTCCCTGCCCCTGGCTCTGCCCATGGGAGCCCCCCAGAGAGGGCAACCCTGCCCCGGACCCTCCTCTGCTGGGCCTCCCAGTCCCTTCGTCTGGTCCCGGGCACCTTCCTTCGGGCACGGTTGGATGAAGGGCTAGCCTGTCCCTCAAGGAGGCCCTGATTTCACCACCTCCTTTACCCACCCACTCATTCTGGTCGGGGCTGGCCGTGCAGAAAGCATGCTTGTGCACCCACATGCACACACACATGCACACTCAGGGGCACACACACCCCTCTGTGGGACACGGCTGGTGGCCCTGAAGGACCAGCCACATGTGCACAGCTCAGGGCACCTGTCTCCTAGCCTCTCTGAGGGTAGCCTTCCCGTGGGGTTTTGGGGTGAGGGGCCTCTGCCGTTGCCTCTGGCCTTTCCCTCAAATCTTTCTTAAGCATTTCCCTGAGCAAAGAGGCCACCTCCAGGACCAGTGACAGTCCACCTGCTGCTGGGGGCTCATGGGGACAGGGACGGCCTCTGCACCCTCAGGGGTGACTTGGCCAGGCCCCTCCCCACCCTGCCGCTGGCCCCTGGCCCTGGCTGAGGCTGGGCTGGTGCGGGCTGGCAGCTGATGTGTTTATTTGCCCGGGGGTGGGGGCGGGCAGGCAGGCACGTTGGTAATTGGTACATTTTGTAAGCAATCATCTGTTGGCACTTTCTCCTGCAGCACATGGGCTGCCCGGTCCTGTTCATCACGGCCTGCAGCCTGGGCCCCTCGCCTGACAGCTCGTTTCTCTCCCCTGGAAGCATGGAGCCGTTCCGGCCCCTAATGGCGTTATCTGTTATTCCTGGACACACGGCTCTCTCCTGGCACACAGACAGCGCCAGGGCCCATGCACACGGCTGAAAGCGTGGCTGAGAGGGTGGCACTGATCCCGGGCGCGTGTCAGGCCAGGCCCGGGCAGGGGGTCAGGGACCTCATGTCGGCTGATCCTCTGCACGGCACTGCAGCCGCTTTACCAACCAAGAGACAGGCAGGGAGCTGATGCCCGTACTGGGCCATCCTGCTGGGGGTGGGCGGGATCCATCCTGGGGCTCCCTGGATAGCCACTCGCGGTCAGAGGAAGCTATGGAGTTTCAGGGCCCACTGCAAAACGGAAATGGAGGCCCACTGTTAAAAAAATTATTGATAATTTCAAGAGGGCAGCAGCAGAGAATTAAACCAAGCAATGGGTCTTTCTGACTCGGAGCCCTGTGACTGCACGGGGCACACGTACATGAAACTGCCCTGTCCAGGCCTCCACGCATCCTATATGCAGAGACACGCACACTCACACGTGTGCACATACGTGTGCCCGTGCGCGTGACATCAGGGGTGCTGCAGGGTCCGAATGATGCAGCCTCAGGTCCTGCTTACTCAGAGGTCATGGGCAGAGCCCTCTCTGCCCTCAGGTTTCTCACTTCTAAGAGGAAACCGGGATGACGCCAGGGGTGTGATGCGCCCAATTCAGGGAGAGGCCCCAAGCAGGGCCCAGCAGGGAAGCAGGTCTGCTGTCATTATTAATGTTTTTAATGACAGAAATGATGGCCACGTATGGGAAGGACAGCAGCAAATTAATCTTACATGATTAACGAGCAGCCAAAGTGTGCCAGTGTGATTAATTCCTGCATTCATTCTGCCACACCCTCACATACATGCATACACTGGGTGCCAGAGTTTTGCAAGGTGCTGACTTTACCTGCCCAGCCTCCACCGAGCCTCACTCAGACTTCTGCATTCTAAGCACTCATCCATCCATCCACTACCCATCCATCCACCATCCACCATCCATCCACCCATCCATCCACCATCCATCCATCCACCATCCACCATCCATCCATCCATCCATCCATCCACCATCCACCCATCCATCCACCCATCCGCCATCCATCTATCTATCCATCCATCCATCCATCCGCCATCCATCTATCCATCCACCCATCCACCTACCCACTCATCTATCCATCCATCATCCATCCATCCATCCAGCCAGCCAGCCAATACTCATTCCTTCAGCAAATGTTCACCAAGTGCCCACTTTGTCCTAGTGCCTGGGATCCAAGTGTGAACAGTCCACAAGAGCTGTGCCCTGGAGGCCATCCTGGTTGGGTGGTGAGGTCAGTAGAGTACAACATCCCTCCCACCCTGGACTCCTGCTGCAGCCAGCTGCCGTGTGTTTGGTGGGCTGTGGGTGTGGGGGATGGATCGGTGAAGCATCTACTGGTAGAGGAGCTGGATGGTCTCACTGAAGGGACATTTACCTGGGCTTTAAAAGACGAAGAGGAGTTTCCCAGCCTGGAAACGGCAGTGCAGGCAGAGGGAAATGGTATTCAAAGACAGAGGCAGGAAGTGGCCTAGGGTGGGCAGGGTGGGGACTTCAGCTCACCTGTACGCATAACCTGGCACCCAGCGTGTGTCTGGCATGTGGGCTCTGGACCCTGCTG
>NW_024427107.1:78276193-78310631 GCF_017311325.1 Ursus maritimus
GGACTCAAAGCCCTGCTCAGACTCTCATAGCTCTGGCACCTTGGGCAGGTCACACGATCTCTGTGCCTCAGTCATCTCATCTGTAAGATGGGGATAGTTATAACACCTCCCCTCCCAGGGTGTTGTGCAGGATTAAAGGTGTTAATTCAAGTCAGGCACTTGAAATGGTGCTGGGCGCAATGTTAGTGCCATGTCAGCATTAGAAATACGTAAAACTTCTAAATAGATCCTTTTTTAAATTAAAAAAATTCAATTTTAATTCCAGTATAATTAACATACAAATCGATCTTTTGCATTTAAAAATATTACAGCTTGATAGGATGATCTGTCTGGACCCAACCCAAGTTCTAGTTGAGAAAGTGAGGTGGGGGAGGATATTCAACACAAAGCAGACATACAGGAAACCCTCCCTAGATAGGCAATGAGCCAAACCTTCTTAGCCATTGATCCCAAGGGTGGCATGGCCGTGTTTCTGGAAGGTTCTATTGCACACTATGGCTGGAATATGCCTTTTACTTGTTCATGAACTAACTAAGCAGAGTGTAAATGCTTGAAACCCACTGAGGTTGGGGGTGGTGATAGGGATGAGGAGGACACAGTACCAGGGGGCTCGGAGGAGGAGAAGCCGTTCCTGTTTGGGGTTCGGGGAGAGCCCCAAAGATTCATGCATGCTGTCCAGGCAAACAAGGAATGGAAGACGTTCCTGCAGGAGGAAAGAGCACGTGCAGAGCCCGGAGCTGGAGCAGCCAGGCAGGTCGTGCGCTTTCCAGCAGAGAAGTCTGTTGGGGTTTGGAGACGGAGCTGTGTTGCAGCTGGGTAGACTGAGGGGCGGGCAGGGGTCATCACACCTGCGGCACGCACTGCATGCAGGCATGACTCACAAACGCTCTGAGGCTGCTGTGCCGCCCCATGTCTTGAGAACAGCAAACCGCAGTTTGGAAAGGTCGGGCTGGACTTGACCCCGGGCCACAGCTCTGGGCCTTCTTCCTGGGCCACAATTGGGGGGTGGTTAGTAGGAGCAGAGGGAGGTGGGTGGGATTTGTGTCTCTGGGTGACAGCCTGCTGTGTGGGTGGCAGCCAGACCCCTCAGCTGTCCCCTTTGGGAGCCAGGGTGTCTAGGTTGATGGTCCCCCAGGAGCCTTTGCTGAGTGTCCAGCAGGTGCAGAGTTGGGGCTCCCCAGGCCTTACTGGGCACGCAGCCCCGGCATCTCCTGACTGCCCCCACTGGGCCATGCCTCTTGAGGTCCACGGAGCCAGCCTCGTGAGGCAGCTTCCCTCCACGGAGTCTGTGGGAGGCTGGGGCTGTGGTGCAAGCAGCCCCTCTCCTCCACATCCACAGCATTGCCTAGGACCCGCCTCAGTGTCCTTTCCCGGGATAGCCCTGTGGTGTCCCTACTGGTCACCCTGCTTCCAGCCTCACCTGTCCCCTCAGCTCCCTTCACAGTCAGCTGCATCTCCCCAAACTTCACTGTGATGCCATCTCTGCCTGCTCTCAGATTGTCAGTGGCTCCCCACCCGCACCCACCTGGCACCAGCCCAAGGTCTGGACTTCAGGAGTTTCTCTCATCTGGTCCATTTTCACCCCCGTGCTCTGTTCCGGCACCCATGAGCCCGGCTCTCTCACTTGTCCGTGTGGCACCTTTGTCTGCTCTCTAGAGGGCAGACAGAGGCCCTCTTCTCCATAAAGTCGTCTGTAGCTCCCCAGTGCCTGACCCTCAGACTGGGCTTGGAAGGACTCAGGGGACAGGCTCCCCAGTGTCTCAGCCTCCTCGTCCATCAGCACCTCCAAATCCTACCTCTGGATCCTCAAACTGCGCCCTGGTGTGGGGGTAGGGGGCAGACACCCCCCGGCAGGGGAGTCACTGTCTACCCCATGCCCTCCTGGGGATTCAGCCCAGCTCAGGCTCCGTGCACCCACACTGAGAGTTGCCCTGGACTCGGGACATCCCAACCCCTGCAATCCTGAACTTGGGGCTGCACTCTCCAGGCACATGAGGTGACTTGTGGTCGCTTGGCCCCTGCCCTTTCCTGCCTCTGTCTTTCTTGCCTTGGTCCCTGACCCCAGCTGCCTGGGTTAGAGGCCCCCAGAGATCTCTTTGTCTGAAGCTTAACCAGCCTATGAACCAAGAGTCCTGCGAATTTCCACCAGAAACGAGGGTTCCACTGGCTTCAGGCATGGGATGCTCAGCTCTCTAATGGGGGTGAGTGTGCCTTCTAGCTTGGGCATGGCCCACCGTGCACTGAGATGCCTTGAGACCTGAGCTATGAGGCACATCGTTGAGGGTCCCTTCAGCTCTGGCTCTGTCAGAGGTGCTGGGGCGCTGCTGATTGACTGGGTCCCAGATCTGCTGGGTCATCCATGTGTTGAGAACATGGGCCCTCAAGCCTGGCTGTCTGGTTTCAAGCCCAGGCTCCTCCACTCTCCATTGTGTGACCTCAGGCAACTCTGTGAGCCTCGACTTCCTCATCTGCAAATTGGGCAATCTCTCTTGTTGTGAGTTTACAATTAGTTCATAAATGTATATAAGAGGTTCCTGGTGTTTACTTAGCTCTGAATCCGATGTTCATATCGCCCCTTCCCCTAAAAGCTGTGGTCACAGCCTCCCCTTTGGGGCTTTGAGAAGGAATGTGAGCTCTGAACCCTTTTGCAGCAGAGCAAGGTGCCTCACATCAACAGAGGCTCTTCTACAACCTCAAAGAGATATTGATCTGTCACCAACACGCACACTGGTGGTAGGCAGCTCTCCACAGCACACAGCCCTGGAGAGGGAGATGAGAACTCACCTGGGCAGCCATCCTGTGTTCTGACCCCATAAACAGGGTCACTTCAGGGATTTTGAGGTTGGCTGCTGCCAAGCCCTGTTTCTAGAATGCCTGGGGGTGATTGTGGAGGGCACTGCCCCTCACTCCTGGGGCTGTGAGGGGGACGGGCCCCCGTGGCCTACGTGGGAGAGGGGCTCTGTCGGTCAGCACCATGGACAGCACCACGAGCCACTGGGACTATGCTGTGAGCCAGGATCCTGGCAGCCTCAGGAAGGGGACAGGATGCCAGGGGAAGCAGCGAGGGCCAGGGACAGGGTGGGTAGGCAGCTCTGCGGGCTTCACAGGTGTAGAGATGTCGGGCAGCCAGCTGCTTGTAGAATGACCACTGGGAGGGACGAGCACCCACATCCAGCAAGGGCTCCCTTGAGCAGGGATGCTGGGCAGGTAGGCAAATGTACAGGACTGAAGGAGGAGGTGGCTGGGGAGACCCCAGCTCAGGGTCTTCCTGGGCAGTGTCTGTGTGAGGACAAGCAAAGGGAGTACCCCCTTGGCCAGTGCATGCCCAAGGCTCCCGCGGAGTCTCAGCTTCTCTGCCTAGCTGTCCTGCAGGCCGTGGGACACTCAGCCTGCATAGAGACAGCCAGGAGGATGGGGGTCATTAATGCCCTGGAGCAGGGCCCCTCCTGTGGGGATGGCAGTGGGCGGGCAAATGCCCTGCCCATCTCTAGGTGGGCACTTCTGAGCTGTGCTCTACTCCTGAGTTACAGCTTTTGAGGTGCCAGGTCTTGTGCGTCCAAGGTGACCCCTCCCCCGAATGCAGCCCACCCCCTGATCATGAGGGTCAGATCAGCCCACGTCACAGTCTGTGTGAGAGCACCAGTGTGGCCGTCTGGGCCTGCCCCTGGTTTGTCTTAGCCTCACTTGCTGCATCTGTAAAGTGGACTATGCTTGGACTCCCCCAAGTGGTCCAGCCACAGCACGATGTGGATAACATCCTTCCAGCACACCCGGCTGTGTGCTCCGTGGTCTCTGAGCCTTGGCGTCCCCCTCCACGAATCAGGCACTAAGGCTTTCCCCAGACTAAGATTTCACCTTGCAAACGACCCACCTGCTGCCTGCTGTCCTCGAGAGCTTGGGTTGGGGTGGCAGTCTGGTGATCTGGGCAGGAAGGGGTCGCTGCACAGCCGGGCTGGGGTCTGGGCGGCTTCTTTGGAGGCACGGGTCTCAGAAGGCAGGCCTGTGTAGATGGATGACCCCGCCATGCTCAGCATGGAGAGGGGCCCGTGGGAAGATGGAGAGAAATATGGGCTTTCCTCTTAACGACAGTGTGACGGTAGCAGGAAGCATCAAACACGCGGGACGTTTATGTGCCCTCATAAAACAGAAACTGTAATTCTCTCTCCGTCCTGGGCAGAGCCTCAGGGACTGCGTGCTCTCTGAGTCACTTCTGGGAGGAATGATTCCTCTCTGGGGATCCTTGGGGCCTGCGGGGCTGGGGACTGCAGCCAAGGCAGAGTCCTTCATGTCCCAGAGGACGGCAGGGTCAGCGAGGGGGCAGGAGGCCATGAGGGGAATGGTCTGGGAGGTCATGGGAATCTGCCAGAAAGCTGATCTGAGGGAGGCAGGCGGCAGGAGCGGGCGAGGGAGGGCACAGAGGATGTAGGGAGACTGTGGACCGCTCAGTGCTGTGGGCCAACGCTGGGACAAACTTGAGAAGGGGACAGCAAACCCCCACGCCTGGCTGCAGGGCCTTAGGCCAGTCCCCCACCCCCCCCGAAAAGTGCCAGGTGCTCCCTCCCCCACTGACAAGGCCTAGGTGGGACCCAGGGTGTGAAGCGGCTTTGTCCAAGACTTATAACCCACTTGGCGGGGATACATTTTGTGGGGTTCAACAGCACAGCTCCATGCCAGAGGCTGGGATCTGGGGTGCTCCATCCAGGGCCAGGTCAGGGGTGGGGGGCTCCCTTCATGCTGGTGTCCTGGGAGGCTCCTGGGCGCCACGTGGTCTCGTGGGGACATCTGGGTGTCCCTGGATTAGAGACGTTTGAACAGGTGTCTCTCCTGCTGTTCTTACGCTTATGTCCCTTGTGTCTCTGCAAGAGACGAGACTGCAGCAGTGTGTCCTCACATCTATTTGACCTAGAATCTTCTTCAGTAGCATCTCCTGGGGCTTGTGTCTGTGAGGCAGGAGCTCAAGGCTGCTGCCTGGGTTGGGCGGTGCTGTTCCTCCACCGTTTTACGAAGCAGTTGCTCAGAGGGGCTGCCTGACTGTCCCAAGGTCATGCTCCCTGTCCCGCACTGACGGTCACGTCGTCACCGCCACGGGGCCTGAAGGCCCCCAGAAAGACACTGCGCAGGTGCGGGCTGGGACGGCGAGACCCAAGCCACTGGAGATGCTCAGGCAGAATAGGTACAAGAAGAGGGGAGGCTTTAGGGCCCCGAGTCCTCGAGGACGGTGGAGGGGCCCAGCCTGGGTGGGGCAGCCCAGGCCTGCTGGCCAGACGCAGAGCAGGAGGCGATCTGGTGTCCAGGGGAGAAGCCCCTGCCTGGGACCCAGGTGCTGACCCTGGCAGGGTTGCTGGGTCAGAGACACCCCAGGAGGGATGGGGTTCACCCACAGAAGGTTCCCCCAGTACCTCGGAATGGCCCCTTCTTAGCCCATTCTCACAGAAGAGATGCCGGGGCTCAGAGGCTGGGCAAGTTCCCCGGGTCCCACAGTCAAGGGTAGAGGGGCACTGCAGCCCAGCTCTGGGGAAGGACGTGCCCCCGCGGGGCCTGACCCCGCAGCTTCTGCTCTCCCTGGCCATGTGTGGAGGGTCCCTGGAGTTTTCATCTTCTTCAGGCTGGGTCTTCTGGTCCATCCTGTGCGTTTACAGGGCAGTGAAGCACTCTCAAAGTCAGAGGGGGCAGTCGTGTCCTATGAGGAGGTCCCTGTAAAGGGGTCGCTTGCACTCTGTGGGTGAGGAGTCATTAGAGCTGGAAAATCCGCTAAAATCTTAGGGGTTCACGAGGAGAAACGACTGGGGAGTCCCATAATGATGCACTTGATCCATTTGGCAGCCATGGCCGGGCTTGGGCTGGGGGAGACGGTGCTGGCCCAGAAGCAAAATACACCCGTCTCCTCCCACGTGGGAGCCAGGGGGTGGGATTTGGGGGACGGTGTTGTTCAACGGGAAGGCCTTGTACACCGGGAGGCCTGGTGAGGCCCTGGTTGTAAATGCCAACTCCTCAGGCCGCGCTCAGCCAAACCCTCCTGAGCCCAGGCCTCGGACCCGGACACAGAGGCCAAGGCGCAGAGGCTTTCTGGTTGAGCGCCTCCTGGGTGCCCTGGCCACGTTGCCCGAGGACGTGGCCTCCTGGAGCCCCTGCTCCGGGCGTGGGTGGCGAGGCAGGTGCCTCTGTGGGCCAAGTCTCAGGGTGACCAGACCTGCTCTCCAGCATTTCCTCGCCTCTGTGGCCACTGCCCCTACTCCTGTTCTGGCTCCCCCACCACTGTGGGCCCTGAATGGGGCCGTTCTTGGGACTCTGCCCTCCATCAGCGCTCCTCTCTTAGACCAGGAGTCCAACCGCAGAGCCTGGAGAGGACCCCAAATCCTTCTCTGCCTGCTCCTCGGGGAGCTCACTTCCTGCCCACGCCCCTGGTGCCTGCCTGGGAGCCCCAGCTCCAGATACCTCCTTCCTGACACCTCCACCTGGAAACCCCCTGGCATTTCATGCTCCCTCCCCCTCCCCTCTGCCTTCTCTCCTCCCACTCCATTCTGTGCCACTCTGGTCCCCGCGCTGGCGTCCTCCGTGGAGTCCCGTGGCTCCCCTGCTCAGGACCTCTCAGCCTGCCCCTCCCTCTCCACACCACACATGACGCTCCTGCCTGGTCTGGAAGCTGCTCCCCTGCTACTCATCCTCCCCTCCCTTCAGCCTTCTTGGAAGCACATACAGGACCTTCCCTCCCTCTTCCCTGCTAGGAGCACATCCCCTGCCCAGTCCCACTTCCCCAGGGACTAAGAGTAGAGGCTCCTGGGTCTTGCACACAGTCCCCTCAGCGGCCCCTGCGTGGCATCAACAGCCCCTGGGACACAGCCCCCTCATGGGAGCCTCGGGGCCTTCCACTGCCTTCTAGGGAGCCAGGTCTGAGTCCACAGCTGGGGTCAGTTTGCCAGACATGCATCAGAGGAGGGCTCAGGGCTCCTTCCCGTAAATGCCCAGCCTGTCTTCAGACACGTTCTAGACTGGGCCTTCAGACTTTCTCCAGCAGTGGGTCAGGTGGAATCACGTGGATCACTCTAGGAGCCAATGACCTGCTGTCTGTGGGTACGCTGACCTCTTGACCTTGCTTTTATGGACTCCGCGGACACTTCGGTGATGGGTGCCAGGGCTGAGGCCCAAGAGAAATGCTGGCACATGGGGGGTGGGGTGGGAGGGAGAGAGGAAGCAGTGGTGGGATTATTATGGACCTGGCACTGGCCATAAACTTTAATCAATTTAAAACCCATTTTCTGGGTATTAAACTTCACTACCCGTGTTTTACTCCTGGTCCTGAGCGTGGGAGCCGGTGTCTCTGCCTCAGCCCCCCTCGGACGTGCCTGGTCTGAGGCTGGTCAGGGTGCCCTAGGGCATCAGGGTCTCCCATGGGGTGGTGGGGATGGGGGAGCTGATCCTAGGAGCCCCGCTGGCGCCACGGCCTCCCGCAGGGCTGGAGAGGCCTTTTTGGAGGCTGGGTGGGCAGAGCCAGCGGCCCTGGGCGGCTGGTGGAATGTGCCCAGAGTTCCCTGCTCTTCAGTGAGTTCCCCGACCTCCGCAGGCCCAGGGACTGCTGTCTCCTCCCCTTTACGGATGGAGACACTGAGGCCCAGAGATGCTACGAGGGGTCACATGTCCCGCAATTCCAAGTGGCAGATTCCAGGCCCTCTGTGGACTCACGGATGGGACACGCTGGATTCCTCCCCCCGCCCTTAGCCCACCTCTGGGCAGAGCTGAGTGCTCTGGTCGCAAAGATGAGAAACAGCGTGGCAGGCTGCTGCTTTGGTCCTCTGCTATGAACACGGGGGCCCCTGAGTGGGGGGGCTTCCGGAGGAAACCCCCAGGCTCCTCACACCCAGAAGGTGCTTCGTAAATACAGGGGAGCCCTGGGGGCACCTGCTTCTTCCAGAGCCTGGTGCCCTGCCCCCAGCTCTGTTACGGCGACCTTGCTCATTACAGTCTGGGCATCAGGAGCTGGACACAACCAGGCAGGGTGGGAGCAGGGAGAGGGAGGTGGGCTGATGGCTGCTCCCCACAGTGAGGAGGGCCGTGCTTGACCTCTTGGGGGGCAGGTAGTAGAACGGTTTCCAAACCCTGATCAGGCTCAGGGAGGCAAGTTGCCCCAGGGGCCCTAGTACTTCCTTCCTTCATGGAGAGAGCACATGTTAGGCACCACCTGTGTGCTAGGCCCTATGACAGGAGGTGGTGTGTAGGGGAGAGCCCTGTCCTGGAGGTGAGGAGGGAACACACCAGTCCTGGAAGCAGAGAGGAGCCTCTGTGGGCAGGTCCAGCCCAGAGAGGGATGGCCTATGATGGGAGATGCCCAAGGTGCTTGTGGAGCCCTGAGAGGCGTGCTTCCCTGTGGAGGTGACCCCAGAGACGGGTACAGGGGGTGAATGGAAGTTTTTCAGGAAGAAAAATGGGCATTCGGTGCACAGTGACCAGTCTGGGGGCAAAACCAGCTCCGTGAACCTTCGAATACCCTCAGCAGAGGAACAAATGAGGGACAGGTGTGCTGAGAAAGTCCGGAGGGGAAGAGATGTTGTGCACTGGAAGTGAGTGTGCATTAGGGAAGCCTTCCTGGAGGAGGTGGCACTGGTGCGAGGCCCTGATGATTAGGGGGGTTAGAGGTGGGCGTTCTAGCTGAGAGCCTGCATGGCCTTTGCCAGCTCCCACAGCGTTTGTCTCCCTGAAGGACCACGGGGCCTCACCTCCTTTGTCTTATGCATTAAAGCACAACCCCATGCTCGTGGGGCTGCATTAGTGTCTCCTGGACTCACAGACGTCCAGTCCTGGGGACAGCTGGGGCTTCCCTCCCCAGCTGGGATCCCGAGGCTCAGCCCATGGGGGCCCAGGCCTGGGGACAGACTGTGGGAGGCTGTCTGCAGATGTTTGAGTCACTAACAGTCATCACCGATGAAGCTCGTGCTTCGAAGACACCTGCTATGCCCGGGCCTGGGCTCCCTGCTTTCCCCCGTGGTCCCTGATCCTCACTAGCATGGGACACCCTTACAGTGCACTTCACGGATGAAGAAGAGGCACGAAGTGATCAAGTGGCTTGCGAAGTGCCAGCCCTGCTCAACCGTGTCGGTGGGACTAGTCGGTTCTCTGGTGGCAATGCACTCCTGCGTGGAGCAGTTCTTGCGCTGTGAATGCTCGCCTTCCAGTTTCTCCATTTGTTGGGGGAGGGGTTGACCTGGCTGCTCTCCGGGCACCTGCCAGCACCCACCTGCCCCACATGGCCCAAGTGGTCCTGCCCGGCCCGCCATGTCCCTTCCCCCATCGCCCGTCCTGGCTGCCTGCCCGGGCAGTGCTTCCCTTGGAGAACAGTCATTTTGGGCTCCCTCCAGGAAACAGCCCTGGGGCGAGGAGAAGGCTCAGCTCTCCCTTCCAAAAACCCCGACATACACTTGCTTGGAGTTGTGGGTGGCAGATGGGAGCTGACAAGTTGAATAAATTAGGGCACGATTACTTCTTAGCAGACGTCATATCAAACAGCTTGAGGTCCCGTTAGGAAGGCACGCATGTCAGGGAGGGAATGGCTTTTCCAGCATCCACGGACGGCTTGGGAGGCCAGGCCCTGTCCAAACTCTTCTAGGGCTGCTTGGATGGTGTGCGGGGGGGTCTTAGCCTGCTGCCCTCTGAGGGTGTGGGTACCACGGCTGATAAATTGCCACTCAGAAGGCCCCAGGTCACTGCGCCCCACCTGCCACAGGAGCCGGGGACCTCCAGGCAGGGCTGTGTCCTGGGCGCGTCAGCTGGGGTGGAGCTGGGACGCCCCTGCCCCTCCCCCATTGTGCAGGCTGGCGCTGGAGCCTCCCTTGGTGCGAGGACACCTCGCTATCTTGGGATTCCGAGAGCAGGGTTTTGTTCATTCATTCAAGGACTCTTTCTTTCCTGGGACAGTGTGTGAGCTGGTGACTGTTGTAGGTGCTGGGGTTCAGCGGTGGACGGCTGAAAGCCCCTGTTCCTGACTGCTGTTACCTAGCGGTAGGGAGCTCGGTCCTCTCTGCCCACCAGCCCAGCCTGGCGCAAGTGCTTTCCAGTGCCGTCCCATTCGGTCCCAGGGATCCCTCTCTCGGTGAGGCTGCAGCCCCCCTCCTCGCAGATGAAGAAGTGGGGCCCAGTGAGGGCAGGTCACTGCTCAGGGTCGTGGTGGAGCTGGCATGCAGACCCCTGTTCCTAAACCCTGTGAGATGCAGGCAGGATGCAAAGAGGAACGCAGCGGCCCCAGGGATGAGCATCACGAGTAGGGCGCCGGTGCCACGCGGCTCTGCTGTCTCAGGGGGCGGTCAGGGTGAGCCTCTCGGAGGAGGTGGCTTTTGAGCAGAGATGGTGATGTGGGGACAGGGTGGGGGTGTGGAAGGTGGCCAGGGGAGGGCTGAGCCGAGAAGGGACAGGCGGGTCACGGCCAAGAGCCTGTTCACCTTGGCAGCACTGTCAGGGGTGGCTCCCAAACCCAGATGTGGTGACTTGTCCCACCCGTGGCCCTGTGGCCCTGTGTCCTCTACTGGACGAGGCCCGACTTCCTGCTGGGGCATTCTGTGATCTGTCCTCTGCAAAGCCCTGGGCTCATGACGCCTCATTATGACCTTGCAGCCCTACCAGCTCAGACCTGGCTTATCCCTCTGTCCAGTGCCTCCACATGGGGAGAAAAATCCAAGCTCACCTGTGACCCTTGGCCCCTTGTCCCTCCTCACCCATCCCTGAGGCCGCCTCCTCCAGGGAGCCTGCCAGGACCTCCAAGGGAAGGTGATTTCTGCCTTCCGTGGGTTCCTATAGCATTTGCACTGGGATTATCGCCCTCTACTACCAAGAGTCCCTTCCCGGGACAGTGGTGTTCCTTTGCTTCTGGTGGGAGTATTTCTCTGGTGTCTCTGAGGCAGCCAGCAGCCACTCTGCTGGTCCCACACCCAGGCCCGCGTTGGGTGCAGCTGGAGAGACCTGGCCAGATGATGTAGGGATGGAAAGTGCCTGGCTGCTTGGAGGACGTCTGAAGGGCAGGCAGGGGCTGGACAGACCCCAGGGAGCTGGGCCGTGCGGGGTGGGAGGCCTCAGCAGGCAAGGCCGTGGGTGTGACCCAGACTCACGCAGGAAGTGGAAAGAGGAGAGCCGGGACCCACAGGCCAGAAGCCAGGAAGATGCTGGTCTTCCGGCCTGGGGCGCTGCCACCAAGTGCCACCAATGCTGCCAGCCGCTGCCAATGCCACCGCCATCCTGCAAGAGCCTACTGTGTGCGCAGCGTCTCCACGGACTTGTTGCTGTCATGGAGGACGCTCGCACAACTCCAGTCACTCAGGGGGAGAGCAGGAGAACCGCGTTTGGACCCGGGTCCATACGGCTCTGAGCCGGAGCTCTTTCCACCCCACGCCGGGAGACCCTGCAAAGCCTGACGTGAGGCTGGCTTTGGACAGGCTGAGTCTGGGGTGTTCCCAAGGCCGCGAGGAGGGGCAACGTCTGGGTCTGGGTCTCGGAAGGGAGGGCTGGGCTGGGGACAGGAGCCCCCAGATGGGGTTGGGGTAAGATGTCCCCTCCTCCAAGGAGAGGAGCCAGCCCACGCCTCCTCAGAGCTTTGGTCAGCTCCCTTCTGAAGATGGGGACACTGAGGCACCGGGTGTAGGGCTGCGATGGAGCCGGATCCTGGGGCCAGCACCTCAGCAGCTGCTGCTCGCGGGACCCTTGGTTCTCCCCCCGTGAGGAGCTGCTCCAGTGGCGGCTCGGGGCTCTGTGAGGTTGCAGCGAATTGTTTGAGGGTCTCACAAATGATTTGAACTCAGTTCCCAGGAAGGAGAGAAAACGGGTCAGAGCTTGCGGTGTGGAATGGCTGCGATGATGTGTTGGGAGGTGTTGGTGGCACCCCAGCTGGGCAGGACGCCGAGGGCCAGGAGGACCTGGAGGCAGGGCTAGGTTGGGCCTCGGCCCGTCAAGCAGACACAGAATGAATGGGAGGATTGGAAGGTCCTGCTGACCCCAAATTTTCTTCTAGTTTGGTAAAATGTCTCCCACTAGGAAGGCACCACGGAAACTGAGCCCTGATCCCCCTCACATCCGGAGCCCTGACCCTGGTCACAGGCCGAATCTTGAGCCTTTCTCCCCGGACTCGGCAAAGAGATCACAGTGTAGCTACAGGGATGAGGTGGCATTCCACACATAGTTAGTTAACAGTGTAGGCTGGATCAGTCTGTTCTCAGGGGGTCCAGGAAGTCTGTTTGCCACCCATTCAGGACAATCCAGGAGGGCTTCCTGGAGGAGGATCAGTGGTGTGGAAGCTGAGGCCTGAGGGATACAAAGTACACCCAACTTGGTGGCGAGAAGCAATGCGTGAATGTGGTGGGGGGAAGCAGGCAGGGCCCCAGGCAGACTTGGGGAGACCCTCTGTATGGCACCTCTCCTTGCTTGAGCTCCCTCTCCTCTCCCAGCCTCTGGCAATGTCTTGAGCTCCTGGAGAGGTTTCTGCAGCGGCTGTGGGCATTCTGGTCTCTGGGCAGCTCCAGCTCCCCATTCCTGCTCCGCTGCCCCGGCCACTTTGGGCACCCCACACATAAAGTCCTACAGTGTGTCCTGACCGCGCCAGAGCCAAAAGGGCCTCTGGACCACACGGCAAGGTAGCCCAGTGCATGGTGGACCTGCGTGCAGGGGGTCCTGGTGCCTAGAGGAAGATGGAGGAGGGGGCCTCAGTTCTAGCCGGATCCAGGTGCACAAACGGTATCTGCAGCCCTCCGTCTCTGCTTCTCTAATCCTCTCTGGGCTGGGTTCCTCCTTGGGATCCCAAGGAAGCAGGATGAGAGCCAGTAGCTCCCAGCGTGATTCCTCCCAGATTGCTGTTCAGGACAAACAGAGAGTGTCCAGGATTCTCTCTATTTGACCAGCTGGGGACATGGGCCCACCCCTGAATCAGTCACTGTGGCCCAGAGGATTTGGTGCCCCTATGGGCTCAAGTCAGGTGGCTCCGGAGAAGGAGAGAGGTCCCCAGAAGAAATACAGGTGATCTTTTTCTGGACAGCGCTTCTCGCTCTGCCTACACAATGCTGTGGATTGTTCCGGGTCTGACTCAGTTTCCCCTCCCCTGGGTGCCCCCCAGACCCCAGCAGCCCTGCTCCTAAAGCTCTCAGGAGTCTCTGCAGGGCCCAGCCCGAGGGAAGTGTGAGGAGAGGAGGGTGGGCCTCAGCCCGACCCTGAGGGTCCAGCACCTGTAAGCGTCCAGCAGGCCAGAGGACGTGCTAATTAAAGAGGATTCTGTGTTGCTGGGGGAAGCAAAGCAGCAGTTGTCACTCGGCATGACAAGAGCTGAGCTGAGGACAGACCCCAGGACGCTGGATTGAGGGCCCTCCACCCAGAGCCAAGTGTGGAGCTGGGATTGCCATGACCTCTGAGAGGCAGGGGGCCTGTGGCCTCAGCTTCCAGCCCTTTGGGGGAGCAGAAGCCTCCACCAGCTGGAAGGGCCTTCTGCTCACGTCACATGCGGAGAGGCCAAGGCCCAGGCCGGGGCAGCAGTGGTGACTCTGCATAGCCAGTCTCTGGACACGTGGTCTTAGGCCTAGCAGGGCCTCATCAGGCACCATGCCTGGGCCCACACGCCTGGGAGGGGCCCATAGACAGGTTTAATTTCCTTTAAAATAGGAAGGAAAAAGAATAAAATTTTAGGTCCAAGAAAACATTTACTTTTAATATGAGTATTTTTGTCTTTATGTATCAACACAGTCATAAAATACTGTTAATTTATTTTTTGTGGAGGGAGAGCCCAGCGTTCCCAGGACATAGGGGTCAGGTGGCTGGTGGCACAGATTCCCTGGTGCGGGTCCAGGTGCAGCGGCATTCAGTCACTGGCTCTGGAGAGCAGGTAGGGGGGAGGCTGGGTGTCTCAGGGTCAGAGGCCCTTGGGAGCCACTGTGGTGGGGACCTCATTCCAGCCTAAACACTGCCCTGGGTGCTTGGGTGGTCCTAGGAGAAGCACCCACAACCACTTCTTGGGTCTCAGTTTCTCCTTTGTCAAGTACAGGGGTCAGGCCTAGTGCTTCCCAGGGACCCAGAAACCATGCGAACTCTAGTGAATCCCTGTAGCTTGCCTTCTTCACTTAAGGAGGGGGCCACATCACCAGGCAAGGGCTGTCCAGGGGTTCACGAAGGCCCTGTGTGTTGAGGCCGCCTTGTGGGGTGCTGCTGGGTCAGGCCCTGGCATGGTGCCCATCCTCATGATCATCTCGGAGTTGGAGCTGTGGAATTCCCCTCCAGGGAGAAAAGCATAGGCTGGTCCTCACCAGAAGCACAGAGCTCAGGAGCTTTTGGGGAGAGAGGGTGAGGAAATGAGAAGTGGGAGTGGGAGCTGGGGGCTGATGGTCGGGGCCTGAACCAGAGTGGGAGGGAGGGCAAGGGGCTGAGACAGAGGCAGAGAGACAGAGAGACACACAGAGACAGAGAGAGGCATGTGGACTTGGGGACAGGAGTAGAGACAGAGACAGACAGAGAGAGGGACAGAGAGAGAGACACACAGAGACAGAGGAGAGAGGCAGGCAGACTCAGGGACAGCAGTAGATACAGGTGCAGTGGGGGTGGCTCAGGGGTGGGGACAGGAGGGGGCAGGAGCCTGGCTGCTCCTCAGAGCAGGGCCACCTTTGTATCCCTAGTAACACTAATTACAGGGACGTCCCAGAAGGGTCTCATTGCTGAGCCCTTCAGTGTGGAATCTGTCAGGGAAGAAAAATGTGTTTTGCTTCAAAGACCTTCCCTTGATCTTGTCTTGCAAAGAAGAGAGAGAGAGAGAAAAGAAACAACAAAGGCAGCCCAGAGAAGCGGAGATTTGGGAGGGACTTTCTGTGGGCACAGCAGAGGCAGGGCAGTCTGGGCCTTCACTCACCCCAATGCCTTCTCTGGAATGCCCCCTCCCCAGAACAGACAACCCCGCAGGGCAGGATGCAGACTGGTGGTTGCCAGGAGCTGGAGTGGGGGCAGCAGGGAGGGACCACGTAGTGGTCTGGGCCTCTTTCTGGGTGTGATGTTCTGAAACTAGGTTGTGGTGGAGGTTGCATGGAACCGTGAGTGCAGTAAATGCCACTGAGCTGCTCACAGTAATGTGGTTCATGTGACGGTTTGTGAATTTCACCTCCATGTGAAGTGCTGGCCATCACTGTTCCTCACTGTTCCAGCAAGTGCTGGCGGTGCTCTGTACTGGGGACGCAGAGATGGACAGGACAAAGCCTTTCTGGCTCTCCATGAGCCAATGTTCTGGCCGTCCATCTGTTTGCCCAGCAAACTCCTGCACGTGTTTGCAGAGGCTCCGGGCATGCTAGCTCCCACAGTGACGCCCTAGCACGGGCCCCGGATTGCTCTCAGCTTCCTGCACACTCCTGGCCTTGCAGGCCTCCCAGCTGCTCCAGCCTGACCCCCGGCTGTCCCAGGATGCAGGCCATGCCTTCTCTGCTTTTTCCTTCTGGGGCCCCAGTGGTGCTCAGGGGCTGTTTGTTGGATTGGGCTGATAGAGTTTGTTGCAGTCCAGACCACCCCTCTGAGATCCCTACCCTCAGCCCTGGGACCCATTTTATGCCTCCTTGGACCAGTTCTGCCAGGGTCGCCTTGAGTCCCAACTGCTCTGAGCCCACTGTGTGGCTCCATGACTCAGCGTCGTGGCCACACTTCACATGCGCAGCAAATCCTTTCTGGGCATCTCAGCTTCTGTTCGGACTCTGATCCAGGCTTACCACTCCATGATTCTTATCCATGTGTCGGTGGTTCTCTGGGGCCTGTGGAGAAGGCTTTGGAAGCTGGGGATGCAGGGAAAGGGAGGGAGGGTGTTGGGGGCGGACCAGCAGCCCCGTCCAGGCATCCTTGGGCCTCGTGTGTCGGACAGGCCAGGGCTGCACCCCTAGCACAGCTCCTGGGCTATGAGGTGGTCCTGTCATTGCCCCCTGCCCAGGAGTGCAGCGGCCTGGGCTGGGGGGCAGCACGCAGGCTCTCGGGCGGGAGTGAGGGTCTGCACCCTGTGGTGCATGCCTGCGGGGTTGGCAGAGTGGCCTCCTATTCCTCCTGCTCTGTCACCTTGCAGCCGGCCCCTGCCTGCCTTCTGGGCCCAGGGACCTGCTGGCGTGTCCCACTGGGAAGGGACAAAAACCTGCAGGCACAGTTTCCTGACTAAGCTGGGGGAGGGGCTGGGTGGCCCCAGGACTCCCACAGAGGACTGTGCAGGGCTTCCAAGCTTCTGAGGTGTGGAGATGCCCAGGCCCTTCCCTGGCGGCTGCGTGTCTTGCTCCCTCGACCACCACGGGGCCGCAGCTGGGCTGGGGCTTGTCCTCTGTCCTCCATCCTCCGTTCTCCGCCTGGCTGGGGCTGGTCCTCCGCCCTCTGTCCTCCGTCCAGTTGGGCTGGGGCTGGGGCTGGTCCTCTGTCCTTCATCCTCCGTCCTCTGCCTGGCTGGGGCTGTTCTTCCACCTGGTGGGGGCTCTCCCTCCTTCCTGTCCCCTCCCCTGAGGCAGCCTCCTGGCCGGCCCCCAGGTCTTGGTCCCTGCTGGGAGCCATAGGCTGATGTCCCCTGAAGGATTTGCCTGAAAACTTTGCTTAGTGTCCCAGAGCTTTTGTCCACAAAACCTAAGGGTTTGTCTCCCCATCAGACCTTTGCCCAATCTCCATTTTGAATTGTCTTCTTTTCTATTCGGAGGTGGACAGTGTGGAGGCCGGTACCGGACAAGCAACTTCAAGGGATGGCTTGACCTAGTTCCTCTGGGGCTGAAGTGACATGCCTTCCCTCTCAAGCCTCAGTCTGCTCCCCTGCCAGCCTGTCCGCTCAGCGTGGTGGGTGCCCCTCCTGGCGCTGGGGACCTTGCCTGTCAGGGCATGCTGCTGCCAACAACCACTGCTCTCCCCTCCAGGGGTGTCCTCGCCTGGGAGGCTGTGCCCCCTTGCACGGGGACCTTCCCCACTGCCTGAGGGACACAGGTGGACAGAGGCCAGCCTCTGTGTCAAAAGGGACCCACATGGGAGCCACGCATGCACTCGGGCTCCCATGGGTCCCAGCTGCCTTTGTGCTCCTTCTCCCAAGAGAGAACGCCACACAGGAACGCCCGTGCCAGGCAACCAGACCTAGGGCACGGGACGAGGAGTGGCCCGAGGAAGGGGGTCGGGAGTGGGGGGCTGCGGAGGGGGCTGCATTGCCCAGGGATGACAGTGCAGGTCCTGTGGCTGGGGCAGGTCCCGTGGTGATGGTCACCAAAGGCTGGCAGTGGGCCTGCGGGGGTGAGTGGGCAGTGGGGGGCGCAGGGAGGGGTGGCTGGCGCTGATGCATGTCCTGGCTAGGCTGGTGTGGGAGGGGCCACGGTGATGGGAACGCGCCTCGGCAGCTGTTGCTAGGAGCCCCTGATGCGCTGCAGAGAGGAAATGACAGACCCGGGTCTGTTAATCAGCGAGTTACGGTGCCTTGTGAGGGTCACGGTCCTCTGTGGAAGCTTATGAAGAGAAGCTCGCTTCCCGCCGTGGGGGAACAGCCAGATTGGCGATGAGGCACAGGACGTCGTTGGAAGCTGGCGGAAGGTTGGAGAAGGAGGAATTCTCAGGCTGTGGGTCCCCACGTCCCAGCTGGGGCCTGACGGGGAGGGAGTGGGCTCTGAGGGTTGGGGGGGTTTCTGGGAGATGCACTGAGGCCCCCGAACCCCTGAGGTCTCCCGCTTGGGGGCTCCTCAGAGGCATCAATAGGGCAGGAGCCTTGGACGTGGTGCAGGTCCTTCTCTGATCTGCCCACAAGCCTGTCATCGCGTCGGATCCCGGAGGCTGGCCAGGGTTCCTGCAGGGGCCCCTGTAGGGCAGAGTGGGGAGAGCGGGCATGGAGCTGAGGAGGGGGCTGGCCAGGCCAGGCCGGGGGCCCACCCCTGTGGTGTTGGGATTAAAGCCCCAGCAGGAGGGGCTGCTGCAGCCCGGGGTGCTAGGGTCCCAAACCCCAGAGGCCGGGCCGCACCTCGCTGCAGGGACGGGTGGGGGGTGCTCCCGTCACAGGCAGCCGGCACCCACCCTGCTGGGAGCCATGAGGGTGGCCCCCAGAACACGTGCTCCTGGGTAAGACAACGGGTGGCCGACAAGACGTTTGCTGATGGACACACTGTAAGGAGATCGGGAAGCCGTACGCAGAGGCTGCTGTCCACGGCTCCTCGGGCCTCAGAGCTCATCCTCAGACCCAGAGCCCATGGGTGTTGGGAGCCGCCGGCTCCCCTGGCTGAGCGCACAGTAGCCCATGGCCGATGCCTGCAGTAGGGGTGCCATCCTTCCCAGAGGCCCATGGCCACTCACGAAGGGGTCCACAGGCGTTTGGAGGGTGTCGGTGTAGGGCTGACGACGCTAATGCCCGGGTTTCCGAGGTGCCATCCTGGGCTCCTGTTGAGAGGGAGAATGTAGGGTCAGGTGCTCAGTGCCCCCTCGCCTCCACCCATCCTCCAGCTGCCACCCACCTGTCCGCCCACGGGTCATCGCCTCAGTTCTCGAGTATGGACGGCCAGGGACACGCACCGCTGTCGGCAGAGCCTACGCTGGTCCTCACCCTGGAGATCAAGGGCCTGCCTCCAGTGCTCCCGCCCTTGGGGAGTCGGGCTCGATGGCCGTTCCTGGAGCCCACTCGGCCCTCTCTGCGCCACCCCCACCGCGGCTGTGCCCGCCTCGCTTTGCTACCCCGTGTTTGGGTCTGCTGTGGGGCCAGGTGCGTAGGCATTGCTAGGGATCCGAGGCCCTTCTGCAGGTCTTCCGGCCGCGCTTCATTCTCAGGCCCCCCCAACAAGTCTGCATGACCTTGGGATGACCTCTCCCTGTTGGACATCGGTGTCCAGGTCGGGACAGAGAAGCTTCTGACCAGAACAGAGCAACGGCGCCATTCTGGCGTGTCCTGGCGTCAGGTTTCTGGTAGGTCACTGACCAGCCCTACGGACTCCCTAGCATTTGTTCCCCTCCCAGAAATTAGGGTTGATTCGGTGCCCTGCTGTCATTTGGCTTTGAATCCCAAGTTAGTGGTTTGTGTTTCAGGTGCAGGTGTGGCTGTGTGGACGGGCATCGTGGCCATGGGGGCCCTTGAGCCGCTGTGTTGAGGCCTTTCCAGCTGGTGGTCTCCACAGTCAGGTGGTGGGCTCTTGAGGGCAGGTGTGTCACTCAGTCCCAGCGCCTGGCCTGCAGCTCGGCCCTTGGGAGGCCCCCCAGGTCCTGTGGCAGGAACGCACACGTATGACCGGTAGGGCTTGGCTCTGTCCATCTCCTCGTCTGCACAGCGGGGTTGCCTCTTAATCCACGGCCCTTTATCTGCCACGAGAATCCAAACTGCTGCCGACAGACCCGGGGATAGTCGGTTTGGAGGTGTGTGCGGCCCCGGGGGCTTCTGTCACTGCCAGAACGAGCATTTGCGGGTTTTCCTGCAGAACCATCTGTGTGCGTGCCCACGGGGGGCTGCACAAGACACAGTCCCCACACATAGTGCTCTTCCAGAGTCTACAACCTTCCCGATTCAGATCAGAGCAGGGATCTGGGATGTGAAATAAGAGTGGTGCCCACAGGCAGCGGGGAGCTGGCTGAGCTGGGGCAGGGAGGCTGCGGCCACCTTCTTTCCCGTGTGCCCACTGTCAGAGCCTGTCCTGGAAGGTGTCCCCTCTGTCTGAATCCCCAGGAGCCTCTCTTGGGACGGAGGAGTTGCGGGTGAACAGCCAGGGTCCACATCCAGGTCCCCGGAGCCCCGCAGGAAGGAGCCACAGCGCATAGTCTGGGGCTCAGGTCTGTCTTCAGGCTGCTGGTCCCGCCCCCTCCTCTGGGGCTTCCCCAGCCCCCTTCCAGCCCAGGTAAAGGTGTGCGTGATCTCCTTCCGTCCCCAGCTCTTCACGGCAACAGTGGGCCACTCCCACTCCCCATCGCTCCATCCTGGCAACACGGGAGCCTCTCAGATCGCAGGGAAGTGACACTTTACCCTTCATGGCCACCCACCCAGAGATGATGGGACTGGGGAGAGTCCTGCAGCTGCGGGCAGACCCTCGAGCCAACTGCAGTGCCAGTGGACGTGGGCTTGCCTCCTGCTCCTGCCCACCCCTCGGAGCCTCAGTTTCCTGGTCTGTGAAACGGGGTCACAGCCCTTCTCTCCCTAGGAGGTCGTGTTACTTGAACGAGCTGCATCGTACAGTGTGGCCCGTATTGGACCCCAGGAGCACACGCTTGTTCTCATCCTTCTCCTCTGGCCTCCGGCCCGGCGCCCAAGTTCTGCATTCCTGGCCCAAGTTCGTGTGTGTTGATTGAGTCAGCTGAGTGTGTGCTTCTGCTCGAGGCCGGCCGAATTCCAGGTGTGTGCCTGAATTCCAGGGATCCCGTTTCCATCCCTTCCCCTGCGGGCCCCTTAGGGCCTGGCTGCCACCGCCACCTCCCTGCGGAGACCATCAGCCTCTTTGGCCCAGCTCCTGTCACTCTCCTGCTCTGGGGTGTCCCCACCCAGGAAGCCTCGCCACCTCCATGGCGACCACCGCTCTCGAGCACTCTGGGGACCCGGCTCAGCATGAATCATCAGGACCAGGGCGGGAGCGGGCCAGTCCCACAGTGGCCACGCTGGACAGCCACAGCCCCGGGTGCATGGCGGAGGGGGCTTGAGCATTACAGCCCGTGCCGTGGCCACATGGTCCTTGCTGATTCCGGGAGGTGGGGGCCCCTACGTGCCAGGCTGGTCCTCGAGGAGACTCCAGCTCATCCCCAGACGGATGTCGTGTAGGGAGGTGCAGGCCGGGGAGGGGGGCCCAGGGCCATGGCAATACACCAAGGATGGCACCCCGTACCAGGCACCTGCAGGGATGGGTTTTGTAAGGTGAGAGAGAGAGACCCCCAGGCTCAGAGTGCGTCCACCAGCAGACACAGATCTGGTGGACACCTCAGGACGGGCCTTAGGGGCATCCGTGACCGAGCGGAAGGCAGGCCAGCCTGGTGGGTGCGCCCGAGTGAGGAGAGGGGCCACGCTGGGATGGTAGGATGGGACCGGATTTAGCAGGACCCCCCGACTGCTGCAGCAGCTGAGTGTGGGCGAAACTGCAGAGCTCAGTTCGTGGCTCCCTATCCAGGTCTTGGCCTGGCCTCAGTCTCTGTCCCCAGAAGTGCCCGGAGGCCAGGGGGAAGGCCTGGAAGGAGGCGCCTTGGGCACAGAGCTGGCCGCTTTTGCTGACTTCGCTTTCTCCCCCACAGGAGGGCTGACGGCCCCATAGCGGCACCGTCGGAGCCCTGCCTGGAGGCTTTTTCTTGCAGCGATGTTCCAGGTCCCGGTCTCAGCCTCGCCTGTGCAGGCAGCGCTGCTCTAACCCGTTTTACAGATGAGAAGCCTGAGGCCCAGTGGACGCACAGTGGCCTGGTGGACACACCCCCTCTGACTTGAGTCCTGCTGTTGGCCCCTCTTCTCAGAAACAGAGAGGCAGACGCCAGGCCCCCGCACGCATTCCTGGGGGGCCCGGGCTCTGTCTCAGCCCTGCTCATTCTCTCTGTGAGACCTGACTTTCCGTATCTGAGCAAGGGTGCTGCGGGTCTGCTTGCTTGTGGGGAAGGGACTCCCGGCAGCAGAGCCCCCCCCACAGGAGCCGCCCAAGCAAGTGCGGGGCAGGGGAGGCTTTGCACACAGGCCGCGCCCCTGCCAGCACCCAGCTCCCTTGTGCCCTAGTGGAGACGCGTTACTCCTCTGCTTCCTCGCGGTGACATTTAATCTACACAGGGGCTGGCAGATGCTTTATTTTTGGAGTTGGCTTTGATTTGGGGAGAGTATTGTTAGCTCCCGGGAGTAGATTTAAGAGCAAATATTACTGCTTCTTATCAGCGGCACCTAGGAGCCTCTGCAAAGGCACCTCCCTCCTGCTGAGAAGTCTAGACTTTGCCTGCTTGGCACCTGCCAGAGGAGAGCCCTTGCTCCCTCTCCAAGAGGAAGGAGGGAGCCCCGGCCTGGGGCCTTCCCACCCGGCTCTACCTGGACAGGCTGGGCAGCCGCAGGCACATAGGTTCCTCCCTCTGGCCTTGGTTTCCCCATCTGACGTGGGTGAGGGTAGATGACGAGGTCTGTCTTGGCCCTGCATCTTCTCTGCTGCTCCAGCCCAGAGGGAAGAAGGATGAGGCAGGGCTTTTCCTCCAGCTGATCAGGGTGGTGTGATTTGCATGTGATTTGCATGAATATTCATGCAGATTTCATAAGGTACTAGGTCCAGGCATCTAGGAAAATTCCAGCAAACAGACCTGGGCAAAATGCCCGTGATTGTCCTGGACCTTGAAGACATCTTTACAGAGACTGTCCCTCTGGAGTGTCCTGCAAGCGTGTCCCTGCATTTTGTCACCTCGTCTGAGCACCGGGAGGGGTCCAGAAGGAGTGATCGTGTCCCCAGTCTGGCCAAGGCTGCTGTGCCTCCAACCAGCCTCAGGACTCCCCAGGGGTTGCCCAGCAAGTCAGGGTGGAGGAAGATTTTTGGGTCCCGAGGTCAGGGCATCTGGGGGGCCTCTAAGACATTGATGCCTGCACAACGCCTCCATCAGGAGGCCCCGACAGGGGAGTCAAACTGCCCCCGGGGTCCCTTCCTTCCCCTCCCACCCCTTGTCTGGTCAATGCGATCCCCCAAACAGTTCCCACATTTCACGTGTGAAGTTGATCATATCCCCCATCCCCCAAAACACCGCAAACAAAACAGCCAAGCCCAGACCATCCAGCGGCCTCTCTTTGTTCTGGGAATACAGACGACACTCTGCTTGGGTCTACAGGGTCCTTCAAGCTTCTGCCGCCTCCATGGGCCGCCCGAGCTCCCAGCCTGGCCCCTCCTCAATCCCCAGCTCACCTGCTTCCTCCTGCCATTCCCGCTGGCTGCCATGCTGTTCCCCCTGCCTCTCCCCTGCAGTGCTCTGCTCAGGCCCCTACCCAGCGGGATCGGACCCCTGCCAGAGCCACTCAGGCCCGCTCCCTCCACGCGGCTCTTGCAGCCACGGTTGTGGTCTGACACTGGTCGGTGTGTCTGCCCAGTCCCTGGCTCGCCCTGGGACAGTGAGCTCCACGGGGCAGGGACCAGGCCTGCCTTCTGCTCCCCACCACTGCCTGCACACAGTGGCGCTCTGTGAATGCGCAGATGAGTGGCTGACGCTATGCACATCGCTCCCTTTGTGTCCGACAGCCACACAGAGGTGGACTCGCTGAGGTCAGGGCTGTGTGTCCCCTCCCACAGTGGCCCCACAGGGCAGGGCACACTCTTGGGCCAGCTCGGCGCGGAGCGGCCGCTCCCGAACTGCACCCACGGACAGGAAATGTGGCTGTGCAGTAGCTTCCGGCCTCGGCCGGCACGGGGCACATGCTTTTAGAGGCTTTTGTTCTGACAGCTATATTTGGCTGTGTACAGCTTTCTGTGCCGTCTGCTGAGAACAGAGCAGTGCTGGCAGCCGACGCTGCTCAGAGAGACCCCCGCCCCCTGGAATGGGGGCCCTGTGGAGCTGGCCTGCTGCGGGCACGGGGCGGGCTGGCTGTGCGGCCTTGGGGGCTGGGCCGGGCCGCGGGCGGTCACCCCTCGGGACCTCACGGCGTGCTTGGCCGCGGGCAGTGCTGGTGTGGGTTCCCTGGAAGGACGCAGAGCCAGGGCTGGCGGGCTCCCCCGTTCAGTGAGTACGCACGAGCACCCACACGCCCTGGGTCCGCTGGGTGCGGGGTCAGGGAAGAACTCTCTGAGGAGGCGCGTTCTGGCAAACCAGAAGGGTGGGATGAGCTGGCCCGGTGAATGTGTGGATGGAGCGTCGCAGGGGGTGGTAACCACGGCTCAGGGTCCCCACGGAGGCCGCCATCCCCGCTGCACACCTTGTTCACATGCCCTCTCCTGGCACTGGGGCGGCCCCCACACCGTTCCCTCACCTTGGCCAAGGCATGGAGAGTGGAAGGGATGCAGGCCAGTGCTGGGCAAACACGGGTCGCCCGTGCTCTTCTTGGCCGATGAGAGTGCTGTGTGAGAGCCAGGCTCCCTCTTGCCGCAGCGTGACCTGTCCCCAGCTGCCAGGTAGAGCCGGTGTGGCCGCGGGTGGAGCAGGCAGGTGCTGGGATGGGCCAGTGGCGGCCATGGGGCTCCTGGTTGTGCTTGGCCATGGGAGGCCCTGGCAGGAGGTGGAGGTAGGGCCCCTGTACCCCGGTCCCCGTCTCCCGCAGGCTGGAGCTGGGCAGTGAGTGGGCTCGTCCTTGAGGCCCCACCCCTCCCGGTAGCCCCCCATTTGTCTCCTTGGGTGTCAGCCACTGGTATCTCTCCTGCTCCTGCATGGGGTGGGCTCTGAGTGACTCAACTTCCCTGGGTGGGATCCTTTACCCCGCCCACTCATCTGGAAACAGCCCCTCTTTTAAGCTCTCAACAGTGACCTCTGAGTGTCCCCTCTTTTGTGCCAGGACACTGGGCCGTGTGCCCAGCCTGTGGCTGCGTGTCCTGGGCCTTCCTCTTTCTCTGAGCCTGAGCTGGTTACCATGCGTGGAACGTATCCAGAACCCTCGTCCCACTCCTGCTCCTTAGGGCTCTGGGGGGAGGCCTGGTAGCCAGGAAGGGAAGCGTCATTCTCCCACCGTGGCTGCTCAGGACTGAGAAAGCTTTTCCCTGGAGGAATGGGGGCATCAGGAACTGAATGGGAGGCCATGTAGTGAGGCATCTGTGAGCTGAGCTGCTGGGTCTGGGACAGGAGGCAGAGCCAGGAGGCGGGCTTCTGCTGGGCTGAGCCAGTAAGCCGTGCAGAAACCAGGCCAGAAGGACCGTGCTGCTGGCACTTGACATTTGTCTTGGGCCACTTTCTCTGTGTGAGGTCAGCCTTCCAGCTAGATGCACAGACCTACTAGGGAGCGGAGCCCCTGATTCCAGCCTCCTGCGCTAGGGCTCACTGCTGTGTGGCCTGGGGAGAGCCCATGGCCATCTCTGAACCTTATTGCACCAGCACATGGAAAGTGTGATGATGCATGGGGTGGCATTCAAGATCAAGGTCAAAGTCGAGGGTTGGAGAATCTTTCCTGTAAAGGCACAGATAGCCAATATTTTAGGCTTTGTAGCATATATCAATTAATGGGCATAACAATTTCAATGAAACTTTATAAAAACAGACAGGGGGTCAGATTTGATTTGTAGGCTGTAGGCTGTAGCAGACTCACAGCACAAAGTGATAGGGAACTCCTCTGTATATACTCAACTCCTGCAGAAATAAATACTATCCTTAGGTAGTCTTGCCTTGACCTTGTCGACAACACCTGCCAATTTCTCTTTCATGAAAAACTCGTCTTGGGGTGTATATCAGGGAGGGCTTCCTGGAGGAGGTGATGTCTGAGCTGCTTTTGCTATCTGAGAGGCATGCTACAAGCTGGCCGGGAGAAGTCTATGCTAAAGGAGGGGTGGTGGCAGAGGGAGGGGCTGCAATTTGCAAATTTAAATTGAGCAGGCTGTCAAAGCCCCTAAAACCATGATGAATGTGCCGGGGCTTCCAGAGCCGGCCCACGTGCTCCCGAGCGACGGTGATTTATGACGACTGAGATTTTTCTTAAGCAAGTGGTTTTCAGAGAAAAAAGAAAGGTCACCGCGAGTGAGGCCTTACATATCTTATCTTGCTGTCCGCCAGCCGGCAATTCCCTAAGAACTTGGCAAAGCCCGATGAGCGTGTCGCCTGCTGGGAATGGGCATTAATGTCCAAAAACAAACACAGGAATCACCCCAGGAGCACACGTGGTTGAACAGGGGTGCTAGTGTTTCCTTGGAGTGGTGGGCAGGGTGGTGGGGGGGTGGCGCCCAGCAGAGCCCGAGGGCCCAGAGAAGGACGTCCATGCTGAGCTGCAGGACATGTGCTGTGCTGGGGTCCTGGGCTGGAGGTGGGGGAGAGGGAGGGCAGCTCTGCCTCATGTCTGCCAGTGCAGGGAGGAAGAGACACTCACCAGGGTCAAGCTCATCTTTTGGGTGGGGGTGGGACAGAGGGAGGAGGAGAGAGAATCGTAAGCAGGTGCCACGCCCAGCACAGAGCCTGAAGCGGGGCTCGATCTCATGACCCCACGATCATGGCCTGAGTTGACTGCTCGACCGATGGAGCCACACAGGCAACCCCCAGGTCAGTCTCGTCTTGAGAAATCCAAATATCCTTATTCCAAAAAAAGGTCGCAATCTGAGGTTCCAGGGGAACAAGTCTGTTTTGAGGGGACACTACTTGGGGACAAGGCTGGGCCGGGCAGGCAGGGCAGAGAGGAGGGCTGCTCTGGGGGAGGCTGCTTCCTGCCTCTTCCAGCCTCTGGGGGCTGCACACGGCTGCACCCTCCGTCTCTGCCTCAGTCTCCACATGGCTCTCCCTGTGTCTGTGCGTCTCATATGTCCCCTTACCTTTTCCTTATAAGGACACTTATCCTTGGATGTACGGCCACCCGGAAAATCCAGGATGATCTCTTCATCTCGAGATCTTTAATTTAATGATATCTGCAAAGACCCTTTTACCCAAGAAGGATTTTCCAGGGGTGAGGGCACGGATGTACCTTTCTGCGGGCCGCCCATCCCCCTCCACAGAGGAGCAGACGTGGATCAGCACCTTTCAATGGCGGTGCGTGGGCCGAGGGCAGGGTGAGCTGGGGATGGTGGGGGTGGGGCCCCGATGCGGGACATAAGTGAGGTGCGTGTGAGGATCGGAATGGGGTGTGAGCTGCCTGTTTGTGGGCCAGGCCGGAAGCGCTGGGAGAGGAGAGAAGCCAGTGTTCAAACCCCAGCGCGGCGTGACCTTGGGCGTGACCTTGGGCGAGATCATGCATTGTTTTACCTCGTTTATTTCATGCGGTTCTATTGTCCTTGATCTCTACCTTGTTCCCCAGAAGCTGAATGGGAGCGATAATGCATGGGAAGTGCCCAACGTCCATGACGGCCGTTAGTACCCCACTGTTAACCGCACCCTACGGACCCTACGTATCTTGCAGGGGTGCCATTTTGTCTCTCCTGTCTAGACCCTGGGAGGGAGGTGGGGATAGTGACTGTGGTCGCTGCTGCATGTGCGGGGGAGGGCTCCTCAGGTCCTGTCAGAGGCGTGACGATCCTGAAGGGTCATGGCTGTGAGTGTGGGGTGGGGGTCTTCCCTGAGCGGCATCCGTCTCCAGGAGAGGCAGGAAATGGGCTCAGAAGACGGGCTGGGGCCTGCCTGGACCTTGCTCTCCCAGTGCTGACCTCAGTGAGGGCCCTGGTGGCAGGGCCGAGACCTGACAGCTGCCCAGGAAGGCTGCCAGGAGGTTCTGGGGAGAGGATGAGGGTGGGGGTGCGTGGGTCTGGGCTGTGCTCTCTGGGGGGCCTGGGACATGGCGAAAGAACTCTGGCTGGTGGGGTAGCTGGGAAACCCAGACCTAGTCCTGCCATCTGAGAAGCGAGTGGGGACCCGAGACAGGTAGCCGGCCTTGGACACGGTGCTTCCACAGGCTCCATCCTGGGCAGCCCTGACCTGAATGCAGGGGTGTAGGGTGACGAGAGCAGTGCAGCTGGCAGTGCACAGGTGTGCTTGCCTGAGGTGAGGATGGAGGGGTGAGGTAAGGCCGAGAAGAAGCTGATGCAGCATTGGGTCATGTCAACAGAGGTAAGTGAATGGGAGGTGAGAGCCTGCTTCGCTCTTTCCTAAATCAGAACGTGACTACGGCACTGAGTTTCGGTTATTCTGTCTCAAAAGGGATGCGTCCATGCATCCATCCATCCACCCCCCTGTTTGTTTCCAGAAGGAAGTCACGCAGGAAGTGAGGGGCCCTGGGTCCATCACCTCCTCATGGACGTGTCGTCCTCAATGCCACCCAGACACACACCCCCGGCTCAGGAGAGAAGGGTCTTCCCGTGATGGCCCCACCTTTGTGCGGCCTGGGGCCTCTGCTGCCGTTCCTGTTCAGCACGGCAGAGCACGGCCCCCGGCCTGGCCAGAGAAAGTAGAGGTGTCCCACCAGGAGAGCAAAGACCACAACAAAGTGACATGTTCTCCCAGCACAATTGGGGGGTCCTTAGCAACCTTGGGTCACTTCCTTCCTGAAAATTGATGGCGATGCAAATAGATGGTGTGACGGGCTAAATTATGTCCCTAAATCCACATGTCGGAGTCCTCACCCCAGGGCCTCAGAGGGTGACCGTGCTTGGAGACGGGTCTTTGCGGAGGTGATTAGGGTAAAGGAGGTCACGGGGGGCCCGGACCCACACTGACCGGTGTCCTTACAAAAGGGGAGAGCAGGACACAGACATGGCCTGAACGACCATGTAAGGACACGGGGAATTGATGCCGTCTACACACCAGCAGAGGGTCCTCGGGCACCAGCCCTGCCCGAGCCTGGGTCCCGGACCCACAGCCTGTTTTTGCTGTCTCGGGTGCCTGGCCTGTTTGCGCTAAGGCACTGAGCTGGCTGACCCACCGGGTTCACACGGCAGCGTCCCATCCTTGGGCAGTGACTCCCACCTCTGCAGGGTTGTAGACGGTTCCCAGGGTAGACAGGGTGAGCCCGTGGTCAGAGGGGCTGGTCCCCAGCCAGGGCCACCAGCAGACCACTGATGTCTGAGCTGAATGAGGTCTCAGCTGAGCCTCAGACACGATGTGTGTGCACGGTGGTGGATGGGGACCCCCACCCCGTGAGATCCACAGAAGGAGCAGATGTGTCGGGTGGTGGGCAGAGGGCCAGGCCCCATGAGGGTGGCCAGTGGAGCAGAGCGGGGGCTGGAGGGTGCAGGACAGCTGAAGGCTGTGTCAGGGTGGGAGTGGCCGTGAAATCTTGGAGTGAGGCCGGGACTGGGGGGACAGGTGGTTGGGCAAAGTTGGGGTTTAGGCAGAATCAGGTGGTCAGGCAGGACACCAGGAGTTGGGGACAGTCCTGGTTGGGGGGGAGCTGGGCTTGGCTGTGGGTTTAGAATAGGGATGAAGATCTGACCAAGTTGATGGGGAGACAGAGGTTGGGTCAGGGTGGAGCCCTCTGCTCTGGAGGGCCGACTGGCTTATGGAGGAGAGAGGGGCCAGAGCCTTGTGGACTCTGGCTCAGTCTCCCCATGCTGAGCTGGCCCTGCTCTGATGATCAACCTCCTGTCTATCTGCACATGAACGCTGGCTTGCATGGTTCCTTGGACATACTGAGCTTGCTTCTGCCACAGGGCCTTTGCACCTGCAGCTTCCTGCCTAGAGCACCCTGCCCTAGTTCCTCACCTGGCTCACCCCTCCACTGTGCGACGCCCCAGCACATCCGAGGGATTTCCTGGCCTCCCTGCCCAGGTGACACCTAGCTCCTTGTGACCACATGACTCCACATCCCTCACCTCATGATCCCCATCTGAGATGGCTTGTACTTTGTATGTGTTCATTGGTCTCCGTCGCTGGCCAGTGAGCTATTGTGGGCAGGGGCTTTACTTCCGTCGCGGCTGCTCTATCCCCAGGGCTAGTGCAGTGCTGGGCACCTGTGGGCACTCAGCCTCCGTGGGTGAATTAATGAAGGAAAAGTGACATCCCGCATCATTCCGCAAGGACTTACGGAGCAGTTCCCATGTGCCAGACACAGAGTGGGGCCCTGGGATGGAAATGCAACCGTGAGCAACAGCCACGACATCGCGGCCCTGGCAGAATTACGCTCCCGTGGGGAGAGCTAGACGGGAAAGAAGGGCCGCGTGCTTCTGCCAAGGTCGGGCGGCCCAAGTGCCAGAGAAAACCCAGCAAGCAGGGGCCGCGAGGGGCGCGGCGGTGTCTGGGGTGGTGGGGAAAGGCCTCCCTGATACAGGGACCCTAAAGCAGGTGGGGGTGAGGGCCCTGGGGGGAGGGGTGAGCTGGGGGTGAGCAGGCGAGGCAGGGCTACGGGCGGTCCCGACAGGGAGGCTGCGTGCGCTGCGCAAGGTGTTCGGTTTCAAATCCGGCTCCTCCAGGGCCTGGCCTTCGAGTTGTCGCCTGTGAGATGGGTCCGCGGAGGCAGGCTTCCCTGGAGCTGGTGCTGAAGCCGTGAGCTGAGCCTCCGCGACTGTGAGAGCCTCCAGCCTCCTTGGTAAAGACTTGCTTCCTTCTGTCCTTTTGTTGTGATAATTACAGCGCCCACAGCAGCCTCTTTGTTGCAGCCCAAGGTAGACATCTGAGCCGTTATCTTCTGCTGCTCACGACCCTGTTTCTTGGCACCAGCAAGGCGGGAAGCTCATGCTGTTTCCTGCCTGGCAGCGCGCCAGCTCCTCCGGGATGCCTCCCACCCCCTCCACTTCCCTGGCGCTCAGCCTTCTCCCCCATCTGCCCTGCGGGGTGATGGCGGGTCGCCGCAAAGGCACACGTGATAGTTTCCTGGATGCGTCTGAATTTTGACTTTCACGCCCTTCCTGCTGGGAGGTTGTTGGCATCAGGGCAGGAACTGGGCAGCGGACCCGAGCAGAGGCTCTGAAGCTTCCGGAAGGGCACCTGGCTTGTCTTTGCCAGGGGCAAGCAGGCCTGGGCCCTCCCTCCGGTTCAAGCGCAGGTACGTTCGGTGTGAGAGGGTCTCCAGGCGCAGGTCTGACTCCTCTGCAGGCCACAGGACTCCTGGGGAGGCTGAGGCACAGACAGGCAGGGAGGCACATGCCCAGTCTCCAGCCCCCCCACATGATGGCGTCTCAGAAAGCAGGAGGGGTTTGCCAGCTGGTCTTGCCCAACCTCCATTTCTGCGAAGGAGACTGTGGCTCGGAGGAGAGGGGAGGCCACTGCCAGTCCAACAGGCCGGCTCGGACCCCCTTGGCCTCACCCTGCAAAGGCTCTGCTCCCTCTTGGGCCACCCGTGGAATCTACGTGGTGGGGTTGCCTCCCCTGCCCTGTGGTTCCCTCCCCAGCGATTGTCCAGAGCTCTCTTCCCCGCTCCTGCGCGGCCCGTGCTCGGACACTTCAGGGGGACCCTCTGATGCCCCCAGGCCCGTGAGGGAGACAAAGGAGAGATGGCAAAACAGAGCGAGGAGGATATCCGGAGCTGGGGGAGCAAGGAAGGTGTCCGGAGCTGGGGTGGGAGGAGGTGCACCCTCCCTCCTCCTGGGGCGCTGTCTGTGCTCAGGCCCAGCCCTTGCCCATCCCCCCAGCCTCCACTGGCTCCCTCCCCTCCCTCACCCTTCCCGGTCCCGTGGCTCCCGTGGCCCCGTGGCCCCATCAGAGGTGCCAGAGCTGAGGACGGCCGTTCTCCCCGAGGTTTGATGGTCACCCGGCAGCGGCGAGCGGGGCTTGGTCCGTTCATCTCCCTGAGCCTCACGCGGCTTCCTGGCGGACTCTGCGGGCCCACCTCCCGGAGGGGCAGCCTCGGGGTTGCCCACCCTGCCTGGCTGTGCTTTGCCCACCCCGGCCTAGGCTGGGACAAGACAGCGGGTGCCGCAGGCCCTAACAACATCCAGGTGGGCTGACTGTGGACGGCAGAAGCACGTTGAAGCTGCAGCTTCTTGATGTTTTAAAACACAGCATTTAGTGAGAGGCAGGGAGATGTTTGCTCAGCAAGCTCCTTTGCCATTTTTTTTGGGTGCAATTTATTGATTTCTGCGCTGAAATAGCCTTTCAGCGTTTTAAAATAGAATCCTAGGCGAAGGGATCCCAGACTCAGGATTTAAGTGGAAATTGACCTGGCTCTTCATGAAATCACCTGAACAACGAGATGCGAGGCGTCAGGAGCTGGCCCAGCGCCGTGCAGGCTCTCCACTTCTTTGTAGCCCCGTCCCCGCTTTCCGTCTGAAAAAGTCACCCCGACAGTTGCCCGTGTGGCGCCATCTTTCTCCTGCAGCCGAGTTTCTCTTTTCTCTGTGCTCGCTGCACGGAAGGGGGCGTGGACGGCTGGGCCTGAAGCCCGGAGCTGCCCATGGAATCGCGTGGCTGAGCCGTTTCCCTCGCCCGGAGGCTCCTCAGGCCCCACGTGGACCTGTGCCGGCCCCCACCCGGCTCCTGCCCACCCTGGGGAGACCCCCGGGCTGTGGGGCAGCTTTCGTAAAGCCCCCAGCCTGGGGAGGGCAGCCACAGAGGAGAAACGTCAGGGTAGAAGTCAGGTTCCACTCACTTCCTGTGCGAGGGGCCTCGTCTTTCGGTTGGAGACACTCCTGTGTCCTGCTGGCGCGGGCCAGCTGTGCCGGCTGGAGACCTGGTCAGCGTCCTGGCCCTCTTCTCCTGCCTCTGCCAGCCCCTCGTTGCCGGGGGCGGTGTCCAGGCCTTGGCCACGAGAGACCACGGAGGGCTGGTGGGACTCCGGTGCTCCCTGAGCGTGTGCGCTGATCTTTCACGAAGACCTGCTGTACTTGGGGTTCTCCTGCCTGCCACCGCCGTCCCGGGGCGGGGTGCTGTCTCAGCCAGCCACGGGGGAGTCCCTGCTTCCGGGCCCCGGCCTGGGACGAGTGCCCATGCCCTGCTTCTGCTGCGGGAGCGGATCCTGGCCCAGCTCTAGTCACCTTGGCCTGAGTGTGCCGACGGGTGAGTCTCTTGGCCCCGGCAGACCCAGGGCAGCTGCGGAGGGAAGCGCCCAGTCTTCTGTGTGACCCCCTGCTCAGACTGCCGTGTGGACATCTGTGCGAACAGTGTTGTCATCATCCATAGGGTCATTGAGCACCCCCTGGTCCGCCTCACTCCTGCTTCTCTTCCCTTGGCTTCTCCCTGCTCCCAAACCTTCGAGGGCTCCCTAGGGTCTCCAGAATCCAGAGTCTGCCTCCCTGGCCATGTGTGAGAGATGTGAGAGAGGGCCATGTAATGCCTCATGCTGGCCCCTCTCACCCCAGCAGGACACCCTTCCCTTCATTAGGTCAGTGTGCCCAGTCCACCGGCTCCCGCCATCAAGACCACTGTCCCTCCACCTCAGGGGCGTGGTCTCTACAGACCGTGCTTACCCCCCTTCTCCCACACAGCCTGCTGGTGGCAGTGGGCTGCCACCTCAGCTCCCCGCCCGGCCAGGTACAGGCCGGCATGACTGAGTTCCAGAGGGCAGGGAATGTCCTTGGGGCTTCTGCCCTGCCCAGAGGAGGGTCCCGTGTGTTCCTGGACCTAGGGAGCACCTTCCTAATGGATTGTCTTCCTGCTGCCTGGAGACCCCCATCTTGAGCACCTCCTCTCATGTGCAGGGAGGCCCCTGTCTTAGAGCCCCCTGCACCCCCAGAGTTCCTGCCCCTGGGGCTTGCTCCCTGCCTGCAGCCCTCCTCCCTCCACCAGACCCTCTACCCTTGACTTTTGTCTTGACCTCTCCTTATGGCACTTCACCTTGGGTGAGCCCTTTCTGGGGCCCCAAGCAGGCTCTCCTCATCTGCCCACCGGCCCTGTAACCTGATCCTGTCTCTGCATGGTTCCGGGCATTTGCCCCGAGTCCAGAATGGTCATGCAGAGCACAGGGGGAGAGTGGAGGCCTGAGGGATGGGGACGTAAGGGGCCAGGAGGGGGTGCAGGAAGCAAGGGCAGAGTAGGGGACTGAGAACAGTGGAGGTGGGGTTGGAGGGTGGCCGATCGGGGGAGGGGAGAGACAGTGCCAAGTGGGTGCTGGCCCTATTGAGCCCCCGGCCTTTTGGGGAACAACTCTGTCCTCCTTGGAAGGGAGCCTCTGCCCTGGCCAGGCTGGGGGACAGGGACACAGGCCTCCATCAACATCTCGAGAAGCTGGGGTGAGTCAGGGCGCAGGGCCTGGGTGGACGTCGCGGCCTCCTTGGGGGCCCTCCTGGGTCCCTTCAGGGCACATGTGGCCCCCCAGGACAGCCAGGCCTGGGCCCCTACTCACCGCCCCCCCCATCAGCGGCCTTGTTTCTCGGCTCTCACTGCACGGAGCGGGTAATTAGCCCCGTCAGCTGGGACCACATTTTCTGAGCAGATGCCAGCGAGAAGTTAGTTGTTCTGGAGCTGGAGTTGCAAACATGTAGGCTCTTATTTATTTATCTTTTTAAATGTACAATGTCCCGCCGGGCTCCTCTCCTGCCAGCTGACTGTGGGGAAGTGGGGAAGGTGATCTCAAGGCCGGGCCCTGGAGGCAGGGGCTGTGAGGCCCGGGGTCACCTCCCACCCTGCGCCCGGTGCCGGGAGTCTGGAGGCCGGGGCGGGCCCCGCGAAGGGGCTAAGCCGAGCCATGTGGCCCCAGAAGGAGTGACAAGGACACGTGTGTGATGTGCGGCCGGGCCGGCAGCGGACCGCAAAACTTCTGCGGGGCGTCAGTCTTCTCTGCTCTATCACTTCCTGAGTGATCAAGTTATAATGACGATGATTTTTAGACAAGGACGTCTTCGGGACCTGTCCCAGGTCATGGTGTGCACAGAGCCCCCTTTGGGTCCCTGACCCTCGCCCTGGTTTTTTTCCAGAGCCCGCAGGCTGGAGGCAGCCTGGCTCTGTGGCCTTCTGGCCAACCTCAGCCTGAGAGGGGTCACTTGATACACAGCAGGGGAGAACGGCAGGTGGTGTGGGACGTGCTGGGCTTCTGCTGTCTGTGGGCCATTTGGGTTGGAGGTTGGACGCCCTGGGAGTCTGACCTCAGAGGGCTCCCTGAGGGGCCGAGATGGTGGCGTTGGAAACCCCCCTTGCTGCTGGAATA
>NW_024427107.1:78310641-78315550 GCF_017311325.1 Ursus maritimus
CCCCCCCCCCCCCGGCCCCGTCAGAAGGCAGCCAGGCCCCTTGCAGCCTGGAGCGCCAGGGGGCGCCTGTGCTGGCAGGGGCTGTCACCCCGTCTCCCCCGAGGGACAGTCAAGCTCCAGGGAGGCAGCACCCTGCTCCCCGCAGGGCAGAGCCTTTCTCCTGCTCTGCACGCCCAGCACGGTGGGCAGGCTGCAGGAGGGAGCCACACGCTGTCCCGCCATGCCAGCGGCCAGGCCTGCAGGTTGTCTGTCCTCCCTTGAGACTGTGCCCCATGCTGACACCGAGCGAGGCCCGTGAGCTCGGGCCCGAGGAGCAGATCTCTCGAGCGGTTGCTCTGAGCCTACAAGGCGGTTTCTACCCACAGGAGCCTGCGTCTTGCCTGCCTCTGGCCCCATTCCCGAATTCCAGTGGTTTCTCCTGGCTCTGCGCTCCCACTCTCCAACCCCCCCCCCACCTTCTGCTTCCTTCTCAGAGCTGTATTCAACCCGGCCGCTACTGCCGCCGCCAAATCACCCCGGGCGGCCGCATCCCTGCTGCTCAGAACTTGGAGGCCTGACTTCTTACTAGGAGCGGAGCACGTGGCATCGGCGGACCGGAACCTCAGGTACAGGGAGAACTGTGCTTCTGTGCCCGTCCTCCCCTGGGTGGCCCCTTGGCCCAGCGGGAAGGGAGGTGGGCTCTGCAGTCACATGGGAGGTGTCCGGAGGGGTGGGGCCTCATGGAAGGCTGAGCAGGGGGTGCTGGGCAGGGGGCACTTCAAGATGTCCCCTACTGGAGGCTGGGGAGCAGGGAGGACCCACTGCCCTGTCATCTGGCTCTGACAGCAGGGGTGCTGCCCCCCAATCAGTGGCCGGGCCTCCTGGCCTCCCACGGGCCTGAGAGGACACGCTGGGCATCTCGCCCCACAGCTGGCCAGGCGAGAGGGAGTTCTTGCAGGCCCTGGAGCCAGAAGACAGCTGTGGTCAGGTGGAGAGGGCAGGGTAGCAGGGGGAGATGGGGAGAGAGGGAGGAGGGGCCCGCAGCTAGACCCCGAGACTGGGTGCCCGAGCCCTGCTTTCCTGTCTCATCCGGCACATCCTTTCCTGTTGGCAGCCTCATAGCTGCTTCCACGGGCAACAGGGAGCAAGGGGAGGCCAGAGGGCCCCCCGTGAGTGGGCTGGAGGCTGGTGCCCAGGCTGGGTGTGCGGTGGGGAGCAGGCTGCAGGCTGAGCGGTTGCGTGACCGTCCACCAGGCCAGGTCTCCGCCCTATGTCTACTGGCCTCTGGTGTTGGATTCTTCATCCATTCAGCCCGAGGGACGGTGATGCCCGCTGTGTGCCAGCCGAGAGCCTCCTGGCCTCTGTGAGCCGAGCAGATGGAGAGGCTGTGCCTTGAGTAAGAAGGCGTCTGCAGCGGGAGGGGGTGGCCTTCCCCCCGCGCCCAGGAAGCAGGTCCTTTCCGGGTGGGGCCCCACGTGCACAGCGACATGAGGAGACACAGGCATACGCCTGCTCCCACTAGGGCCACTGCATAAAATGCAGGATGCCCAGTTAAATACACATTTCGCATAATCAAGGAATCATTTCCCTAGTATTTCATGTTTGGGACATACTTATACTAAAAATGTTCCTGGGTTATCTGAAATTAAACGTCAAAAACCTGTCATTTTATTTGATAAATTTGGCAAGCCTGGTCCCTCCTTCTTTGGAAGAGCTGGGGAGACTGGGGAGAGAGGCTTCCCCCCCCCCCACATGGCGGGGTCTGTGGCTCGTGGGGGAGGGTCTGGGCCTGTGTTACACACACACTTCCCCATGACAGTGGTTCATAACAGGACCTCGAAATTGCTGTGGCCAAACACTGAGTGGATTTTCCATCTGGTTTGGCCAAGCCTCTTCTCCCATGGTCCCCTGGGAATCGAATGCCTCTGAGAGTGCTTTGTCCCAGCTTGGGGTCACCTCGCTCACCCGTTGACTCCTTTTCATCCACTGGAACAGAGGGGACTTGCATTGCGGGCCTCAGTGACCTCGACTCCCTGCATGTCTTGCTGTCACCCCTGTCCTGCTCCCCTCGGCCTGGGGGGTTTAGTGGTGGAGGTGTGTCCCTAGCTGTGTGACTGCGGGCCTGTGGCTGCCCCTCTCTGGTCTGGTTCCTGAATCTGAGGGTTGGACTGGATGATTTTCCGCTTCTCAGTGCGTGGTGACATACGGCCATGCTCTGCATTGGCCCGCGGCCAGGACCCATGGCGGATGGGGGTTTGCTCTAAGGAGCCAGTTACCTCAGGCCTTGTCCTCAGAGGGGTGATTACATTATTTGTTTATCTATCTATCTATCATCTATCTATCATCTATCTATCTATCTATCTATCATCTATCTATCTATCTATCTATCTATCTATCTATCTATCATTTATAAAAGATTTTTACTTATTTATTTGAGAGAGAGAAAGAGCGCACGAGCAGGGTGAGGGTTCGGAGGGGGAGGGAGAAGCAGAGTCCCTGCTGAGCAGAGCAGGGAGCCGGACATGGGTCTCGATCCCAGGACCCCGGGATCATGACTTGAGCCAAAGGCAGATGCTTCCCAGACTGAGCCGCCCAGATGCCCCGGGGCGGTTATATTCTAATCAGACTACTCAGAGGCCTCCCAGTCTGCACTGGGCTCTAAAACTGAGTGGGGGCCGCAGGTCTGGGAGGCTGACGGCACTGTGTGTCCAGCAGGAGAAGGGCCCTCGCCCCTCACGGGCAGCCCCAGGCCCTGCACGGCCGGCGGGCCAGCAGCACATCGCAGGAGGGGTTCCAGGCAGGACACAAGCTGGAGGACGAGAGGAGCTCCTGGTGTTGAAACCAGTCCTCACGGTTTTCCACCCCCCCGTCATGACGAGGGGTAAAGCTTTTCCATCTCTGCTGGTAGTCGGTCTTAGATACGAGTGCCTACTAACCGCACAGGTGCAATGCTCACGTGGCCTCGGTGCGGTGGATTGTCCCCAGGGAGCCCACTCCTTCTGTTGGCCGGCCCTGGATTGTAAGAAGCTCTTCAGGGGGCTGGAAATCACCATTTGAGGTAAGAGTCCTAAGTGGTACTCTCACTGCGGAGACCTGCACAGGTGGGGTGGCGGCAGCCCTGTGGATCTGGGAGCTGGCCAGCCTGGGGGTGACACCGGGCACAGAGGGATGCCAGGAAGACCCCCTTGCCCCCCAAGCCAAGGGCTGCCATCCCACTTGCAGGAGATTGGCCCCGTCTCGAGGGGTTCCCTCGGGGCCCCCGGGTCTGGCAAGCATCCACCATGCCCCAGGGTAGGGAGCAAAGCCACTGGCCACAGGCTTGCTTTCTCTACTGGCCTTTGGGACGAGCCCGCCTTCCCCAAAGAAGCAGATAGAGATGAAAGGTCAGTCGCTAGAGTATCACAGCACGTTTGCAAGTCACTTCCCAGCCCCTGGGCGGTTGTGCTATTGTCCACTGGGTCCCTGGGTCTTGGGCCTCTGGTGAATTGGAGTGAGCGGTATTGGCCAGACAGGTGGGAAGGGGCTGGCAGGGAGCCATGGGCACGGCCCTCAGGGCCCAATTCCCTGAAGGCCGTCTTGCAGCCTCACTCTGGGGAATGTGCCCCCCAGCTCACTGCCTGGGTGTGGTGCAGCCCCCGTGCCCCGCGGTTGTCGGTAAAGCAGGTGCAGGGCCCTGGGGTTACGTGGGACCTCTCGGCAGGGACAGGGAGCAGGCGTTAGAACTCTGTTACGGAAACACTGAGTTACTGACACTGACGCAGAGACGCTCTGTCTCTGAGATGGCTTTGTCTGTCCGTTGTGTGGCCGTGCGTGTGGACCCCATCTACCCCGGGGAGAGGTCCACAGCACAGAGAGGCCATGGTGGCACCAGTCCCTCCTTCCCCCTCAGTGGTTTGCACAGGGATTTTCCCACTTTTCCCTGGCTGGATGTGAGCCCTCGCCAGGTGGACGACACCCTGCACGGCGTCCTTCATGGTGCCCAGCAGGGCGCGGGGAGCTTTCTGTGGCCCCCAGGCTCTCTCTGTCCTTCCTCTGTGGCAGCCCCATCAGCGTGGGTCCCTAGGTGACCACGGGGGGGGGGGACCCGCCCCGGGGGGGACCCGCCCCCGCCAGCCCCCATTGGGCACACAGAGGTCTGGAGGAGGAGAGTGGCCAGTGGAATGGGCTGGAACTCCTGGCTGTTTGGCATTCGTACATGTTATGACCTCGACTCTCCGCGTCCCATAGCTCGGAGCCACCGCCTCGTTCCGCCTCCACAGGCTGGGCCCTGGCCTAGGACTGCGGTCACCCCCGCCGTGTGGTCTCTCCCCTCACCCCCTTCGCCCCCTCCCTCTTCCCCGCGAGTGGATTCCTCACCCACCGGGGTTTCGCCTATCCAACAATGCGGTTTCTGAGCACCTGCTGGGTTCAGCCAAGGGATGGGGAGCCCGGTGAGTCCCTTCACTGCACCTCTTTGCTCCTGCTGGTGGGGCAATTGGATAGCAGTGCCTACGCCGCCCGCAGCATCTCTGGCCACTCTCCCTATTGCATTTATCCCACGAGCACGTACTAAACCACGGTCTGTCTAGAAAGCACCGAACGTCTATCGAACAGTCATGCCTGGGACCCAATATCTAAGGGATGTTAGATGAAGCTGTTCAGGGAGGGGGCACGAACAGGACGGGGTGCAGGCTGTCCTCTGTGTCTCCATCTAATCCCTCTTGGATCGCCGAGGCACCCTGCAGGTTGAAACCCTGGGGAGTCTTCCTAGCTGGAGACCTTACTCTGCCCCCACCATCCTGCGTGGAGTTGGTTCCAAGTGGGTGCTCGGGCGGGGGGGCTCCATGCAAACACAGCTGGATGGTAGAGTGGGTGCTTCACAGTGGGGGGGTGTGTGCTCCCTGCAAACACAGCTGGATGGTACAGTGGGTGCTTTGCAGTCGGGGGGCAG
>NW_024427107.1:78315560-78326339 GCF_017311325.1 Ursus maritimus
TTGTAAGAAGCTCTTCAGGGGGCTGGAAATCACCATTTGAGGTAAGAGTCCTAAGTGGTACTCTCACTGCGGAGACCTGCACAGGTGGGGTGGCGGCAGCCCTGTGGATCTGGGAGCTGGCCAGCCTGGGGGTGACACCGGGCACAGAGGGATGCCAGGAAGACCCCCTTGCCCCCCAAGCCAAGGGCTGCCATCCCACTTGCAGGAGATTGGCCCCGTCTCGAGGGGTTCCCTCGGGGCCCCCGGGTCTGGCAAGCATCCACCATGCCCCAGGGTAGGGAGCAAAGCCACTGGCCACAGGCTTGCTTTCTCTACTGGCCTTTGGGACGAGCCCGCCTTCCCCAAAGAAGCAGATAGAGATGAAAGGTCAGTCGCTAGAGTATCACAGCACGTTTGCAAGTCACTTCCCAGCCCCTGGGCGGTTGTGCTATTGTCCACTGGGTCCCTGGGTCTTGGGCCTCTGGTGAATTGGAGTGAGCGGTATTGGCCAGACAGGTGGGAAGGGGCTGGCAGGGAGCCATGGGCACGGCCCTCAGGGCCCAATTCCCTGAAGGCCGTCTTGCAGCCTCACTCTGGGGAATGTGCCCCCCAGCTCACTGCCTGGGTGTGGTGCAGCCCCCGTGCCCCGCGGTTGTCGGTAAAGCAGGTGCAGGGCCCTGGGGTTACGTGGGACCTCTCGGCAGGGACAGGGAGCAGGCGTTAGAACTCTGTTACGGAAACACTGAGTTACTGACACTGACGCAGAGACGCTCTGTCTCTGAGATGGCTTTGTCTGTCCGTTGTGTGGCCGTGCGTGTGGACCCCATCTACCCCGGGGAGAGGTCCACAGCACAGAGAGGCCATGGTGGCACCAGTCCCTCCTTCCCCCTCAGTGGTTTGCACAGGGATTTTCCCACTTTTCCCTGGCTGGATGTGAGCCCTCGCCAGGTGGACGACACCCTGCACGGCGTCCTTCATGGTGCCCAGCAGGGCGCGGGGAGCTTTCTGTGGCCCCCAGGCTCTCTCTGTCCTTCCTCTGTGGCAGCCCCATCAGCGTGGGTCCCTAGGTGACCACGGGGGGGGGGGACCCGCCCCGGGGGGGACCCGCCCCCGCCAGCCCCCATTGGGCACACAGAGGTCTGGAGGAGGAGAGTGGCCAGTGGAATGGGCTGGAACTCCTGGCTGTTTGGCATTCGTACATGTTATGACCTCGACTCTCCGCGTCCCATAGCTCGGAGCCACCGCCTCGTTCCGCCTCCACAGGCTGGGCCCTGGCCTAGGACTGCGGTCACCCCCGCCGTGTGGTCTCTCCCCTCACCCCCTTCGCCCCCTCCCTCTTCCCCGCGAGTGGATTCCTCACCCACCGGGGTTTCGCCTATCCAACAATGCGGTTTCTGAGCACCTGCTGGGTTCAGCCAAGGGATGGGGAGCCCGGTGAGTCCCTTCACTGCACCTCTTTGCTCCTGCTGGTGGGGCAATTGGATAGCAGTGCCTACGCCGCCCGCAGCATCTCTGGCCACTCTCCCTATTGCATTTATCCCACGAGCACGTACTAAACCACGGTCTGTCTAGAAAGCACCGAACGTCTATCGAACAGTCATGCCTGGGACCCAATATCTAAGGGATGTTAGATGAAGCTGTTCAGGGAGGGGGCACGAACAGGACGGGGTGCAGGCTGTCCTCTGTGTCTCCATCTAATCCCTCTTGGATCGCCGAGGCACCCTGCAGGTTGAAACCCTGGGGAGTCTTCCTAGCTGGAGACCTTACTCTGCCCCCACCATCCTGCGTGGAGTTGGTTCCAAGTGGGTGCTCGGGCGGGGGGGCTCCATGCAAACACAGCTGGATGGTAGAGTGGGTGCTTCACAGTGGGGGGGTGTGTGCTCCCTGCAAACACAGCTGGATGGTACAGTGGGTGCTTTGCAGTGGGGGGGCAGGCTCCCTGCAAACACAGCTGGATGGTACAGTGGGTGCTTTGCAGTCGGGGGGCAGTCTCCCTGCAAACACAGCTGGATGATACAGTGGGTGCTTTGCAGTGGGGGGGGGCGTGTGCTCCCTGCAAACACAGCTGGATGGTACAGTGGGTGCTTCGCAGTCGGGGGGCGTGTGCTCCCTGCAAACACAGCTGGATGGTACAGTGAGTTTTTCGCAGATCCTGAGGAGCTCTGTCTCTGGTGCTGCCCTAGACCTGGGAAGGGGCCCCAACCGTGGGGTGAGAAGTCTATGGGACAAGGGGATGATTCCCCGCAGATCACACGGTTTAGACCGCACTCCATTCACTGTCGATCAGTCCTAGCCTGGCACAGGGCTCATGTGGGTTTACCCTGGGTCTGTCTTCTGGGGAGATAGACCAGTCTGCGGGAGTGTGCATCCCTGGGCCCGGTCAGGGAAAGACCAGGGGTGAGCGTATGTGCCCCCAGGCCAAGGACAGCTGCTTGGGAAGGTGGACCTAGCTTGGACGTGCAGGTAGGGGCACCCGCGCCCCTGAACGCAAAGCCCCTTTCAGGGAGGATGGGCCTGGGACAGGACGGCGGGGGGGAAGCTGCAGGAGGGGGTCCCCCTTCCCCGTCCCCACGCCAGGTGTTCGTCACTGGAATTCTGAGGAGCCTGAGCATCTGAGCGGTCTGAATTACAGCCTGGCCTTCCACAACATTCTGAAGGTCTTGGGGCCGAGGCTTTGGGGTCTCTACGGTGCTGGTCCCATCACATATGGGTCCTGGGCCTGACCCGTAGAAGGTTGGGGCGCTGGAGCCCGCCCAGAGGAGGTCGCCCCATGGGATGGGTCTACAGGCCAAGGCTGCCAAGGCCACAGGTGCTATGAGGGCTCCCCCAGGAGAGGACGCTGCTTCTCTGTCTGTGGCTGCTGAGTCCAACCACCTGGCATGTGAGCAGCACAGGCCAGAGGGCTTCAGGCACAGCCTGGCCCTGGACCACTGTCCAGCCTTCTCTGGCCTGAAGCGGATCCAGTTCCCTGGATGGGGCTGCTTCCTACACGCTCGGCACTGTCCGCCGCCCTCCTCCCTTTGACCTGTTGTCTCCACCCCCTTGGCTGGCCCCGCTGCGTCCTCCAGCAGCTTCTGCACCCTGGGACACCTCCCACTCCGCCTGGCAGCCTTGGTGATGTTGCTTTCTGGCTGGGGAGTCAGTGTGTTTTCATAGGGCACCCTCAGCAGGAGCGGGCGCCAACCCTGCACAGGGATGTGCCTGCCGACTTCTTGGGTCACAAGAGCATTCTCAGGGGCCTCCTACTTGCCAGACCCTTCTAGGCCCTCTCCACCAGCTCCAGCTGCCTGCCCGCGTCCTGCTGTCCCTGCAGTTCTATGTGCCTTGGTGACGGCTGCCGAGGTCCTGCCTGATCCCTCGGTGCTCCTGAGACCCAGGGGAGGTCCTGGCAGGGCTCACACCCGAGGGGGTGGGGAGGGTGCTCTTCCTGCCCACAGAGGAGGGGAGCCATGGTGCCATCCTTGGGAGGTCCAGTGGGCCTTGCAGCACTCTCTCCAGTGTCCTCATGGCATGGGTCCCTCCCACGAGGTCCTGGGTCTTGATCTCAGTGCCTGGACCCCACAGAGGGCTGGCTTGGGTCCCTTGTCCCCCAGGCTGTTTGAGGACAGCCCCCACAGGACCATGGCCCTGACCTTCCATCTGGCCCATTCTCCCAGTGCTGAGGAAGGGGTGTCTAGCATCTCCTACAGAACAGAGGCCTCGCGGTCTCTGGTTTCCAGGGCCATGGCCAGCTCCCTCTAGCCTCTGTCCGTCTCCCTCATCCAGGGCCAGGATGCTGCCCTGGGGCTGTGGCAGGCATGAGTTTCATGTGCGCTGTGCCTCTTCTGTCCAGGTGGGCGAGGTTGATGCGGGGAGCCAGTGCCCAGAGGTGGGGTGTGAGTGTGGCAGAAGGTAAGCCCTGCCCAGTCCAGGAGGCCCAGCAGGGGCACAAACCAATGCTGGCAGAGACTGCAGAGCGGCCAGCCCGCAGCCAAGTTCTGCTAGAGGCACAGCGCTCTCTGCAAACACAGCTGGATGGTACAGTGGGAGCTTTGCAGTCGAGGGGGGGCTCCCTGCAAACACAGCTGGATGGTACAGTGGGTGCTTTGTAGTCGGGGGTGTGTGCTCCCTGCAAACACAGCTGGATGGTATAGTGGGTGCTTCGCAGCGGGGGGGGGGGCTCCCTGCAAACACAGCTGGATGGTACAGTGAGTTTTTCGCAGATCCTGAGGAGCTCTGTCTCTGGTGCTGCCCTAGACCTGGGAAGGGGCCCCAACCGTGGGGTGAGAAGTCTATGGGACAAGGGGATGATTCCCCGCAGATCACACGGTTTAGACCGCACTCCATTCACTGTCGATCAGTCCTAGCCTGGCACAGGGCTCATGTGGGTTTACCCTGGGTCTGTCTTCTGGGGAGATAGACCAGTCTGCGGGAGTGTGCATCCCTGGGCCCGGTCAGGGAAAGACCAGGGGTGAGCGTATGTGCCCCCAGGCCAAGGACAGCTGCTTGGGAAGGTGGACCTAGCTTGGACGTGCAGGTAGGGGCACCCGCGCCCCTGAACGCAAAGCCCCTTTCAGGGAGGATGGGCCTGGGACAGGACGGCGGGGGGGAAGCTGCAGGAGGGGGTCCCCCTTCCCCGTCCCCACGCCAGGTGTTCGTCACTGGAATTCTGAGGAGCCTGAGCATCTGAGCGGTCTGAATTACAGCCTGGCCTTCCACAACATTCTGAAGGTCTTGGGGCCGAGGCTTTGGGGTCTCTACGGTGCTGGTCCCATCACATATGGGTCCTGGGCCTGACCCGTAGAAGGTTGGGGCGCTGGAGCCCGCCCAGAGGAGGTCGCCCCATGGGATGGGTCTACAGGCCAAGGCTGCCAAGGCCACAGGTGCTATGAGGGCTCCCCCAGGAGAGGACGCTGCTTCTCTGTCTGTGGCTGCTGAGTCCAACCACCTGGCATGTGAGCAGCACAGGCCAGAGGGCTTCAGGCACAGCCTGGCCCTGGACCACTGTCCAGCCTTCTCTGGCCTGAAGCGGATCCAGTTCCCTGGATGGGGCTGCTTCCTACACGCTCGGCACTGTCCGCCGCCCTCCTCCCTTTGACCTGTTGTCTCCACCCCCTTGGCTGGCCCCGCTGCGTCCTCCAGCAGCTTCTGCACCCTGGGACACCTCCCACTCCGCCTGGCAGCCTTGGTGATGTTGCTTTCTGGCTGGGGAGTCAGTGTGTTTTCATAGGGCACCCTCAGCAGGAGCGGGCGCCAACCCTGCACAGGGATGTGCCTGCCGACTTCTTGGGTCACAAGAGCATTCTCAGGGGCCTCCTACTTGCCAGACCCTTCTAGGCCCTCTCCACCAGCTCCAGCTGCCTGCCCGCGTCCTGCTGTCCCTGCAGTTCTATGTGCCTTGGTGACGGCTGCCGAGGTCCTGCCTGATCCCTCGGTGCTCCTGAGACCCAGGGGAGGTCCTGGCAGGGCTCACACCCGAGGGGGTGGGGAGGGTGCTCTTCCTGCCCACAGAGGAGGGGAGCCATGGTGCCATCCTTGGGAGGTCCAGTGGGCCTTGCAGCACTCTCTCCAGTGTCCTCATGGCATGGGTCCCTCCCACGAGGTCCTGGGTCTTGATCTCAGTGCCTGGACCCCACAGAGGGCTGGCTTGGGTCCCTTGTCCCCCAGGCTGTTTGAGGACAGCCCCCACAGGACCATGGCCCTGACCTTCCATCTGGCCCATTCTCCCAGTGCTGAGGAAGGGGTGTCTAGCATCTCCTACAGAACAGAGGCCTCGCGGTCTCTGGTTTCCAGGGCCATGGCCAGCTCCCTCTAGCCTCTGTCCGTCTCCCTCATCCAGGGCCAGGATGCTGCCCTGGGGCTGTGGCAGGCATGAGTTTCATGTGCGCTGTGCCTCTTCTGTCCAGGTGGGCGAGGTTGATGCGGGGAGCCAGTGCCCAGAGGTGGGGTGTGAGTGTGGCAGAAGGTAAGCCCTGCCCAGTCCAGGAGGCCCAGCAGGGGCACAAACCAATGCTGGCAGAGACTGCAGAGCGGCCAGCCCGCAGCCAAGTTCTGCTAGAGGCACAGCGGGGAGAGCGTCTCTGCCGGCCCCTTGGCGAGCTGTGTGGTCGGGTCAGCTGGTCACCCCTTCGGGCCTCAGTGGCCTCGTGTGTTGAGGTGGGCTGGGGAATGAGCTACTCATGGGGAGGGCCTGGGCTCCTGAGCCCTGGACGCTGAACCCCACCCCCAGGCAGGCCGTGCCGTCCTCCATCTGGGGCCGGGCTCCTGGGCTGGTGACACCTGCTCAGCCTGCATCCAGGGCGGGCTGAGTCTTCAGTGTGGGGGTGGCTGGTGCTCCCCATTTGCCAGCAGCTGTGACTCATCAGGTGTTGACAGGGTGAGTCATCAGGGGAGGCGAGGGATGGTTTCCAGGCTCCAGGATGCTGGCCCAGAGCAAGGCTGACTGACAGCACATCCTGGGGGCCTCGGTTTCTGGCACCGCGGTGCCAACGCATGTACTCTCTGCCCTCCCACCCCTTCGCCTACGGCCCCCACCCCAGGCTGCTCTGGGGGATCCTGGGCTGGGGAGACTGTTCGGTCTTAGCATCCCACTGCACAGATGGGTGGACTGAAGAGCAGGGAGGGGAGCGGTGGAGACGGGATGAGGGCCCAGGGCACCACACCTGGGCCACCCACACGCACCACCCCGGGAAGAGCCCAGACGTTGACCTGTCTGCTCCCTACCCCCCTGTTGGGTGAGGAGCACAGTCCAGGCTCACTTACTTTTACCTACAACCTGGGGTTGGTGGGGGAAGAAGAAACAGTCCAGGGCTTTTCCACCAGCTGTGGGTCAAATGATGGTGTGGACTTGGAGAAGTGCAGACAGGCCCTGGATGGAGTGATGCATGAGGAGCTCTGAGCGGGGAGGGGCTGGGGCGGTGAGAGCTTCACCACTTTTAAGAATGACTTGAGGGGCACCTGGCTGGCTCAGTCGGTTAAGCGGCTACCTTCGGCTCAGGTCATGATCCCAGGATCCTGGGATTGAGCCCCCTTTTGGGCTCCCTGCTCAGCGGAGAATCTGCTTCTCCCCCTGCTTGTGCTCTTTCGCTCTCTTTCCAGCTCTCTGTCAAATAAATAAGTAAAATCTTAAAAAAAAAAAAAAAGACTCGACTCCCTCTTACTTTCTCCCCCCTCCCAACCCTGCTTTCTCATGTGCATGATGGGCAGAGTCAAACAAGGTGTGTTTTGGGTTCTTTTTCAGTTAGAATTGAAGAATAGGCTGGGTGAGTCAGAACCAGAAATGTATAGGCATTCACTCATCCATGTTCTTGGATGGATGAGACTGAGAGATGATGGCAGGTGGATGGATGGGAGGATAGATGGATGGATGGACAGGTGGATGGATGGGAGGGTATATGGACAGGTGGACAGGTGGAAGATGGGTCAGTGGATATAGGGGTGGATGAAAAGATAAACTGATGATAGATGGGTAGAAGGTTGGGAGGATGAATGGATGGATGAATGGATGGACAGATGAATGGATAGGACGATAGATGGATGTGTGAGTGGGCAGGTGGGAGGATAGTTGGATGGATAAGTTAGTGGGGGATTAGATGGAGGGGTCTGTGGGAGGATGGGTGGGTGGGTTAATGGACAGATGGTGGATGGATAGATAGCTGGGTGGGGGATAGGTAGATAGATGAGCTGGTGGGAGGTTGGATGGTTGGGTGGATGGACGGATATCTGGAGGGATGCATAGATGGGTGGGTGCATGGATGGGACAGCTGGATGAATGGACTTTGGGCGAATGGATGGATGATGTCTGTGGCTTTTGCAGTGCTGAAACTTTAGGCTTCCTCTCGTATTAATAATTAAACATTTAGAGGGTCAAATGCATGGCAAAACTCTGGGCTGGCAGGTAGAAGCCCAGGGCTTAATTTTCACCCTGTTACTGTATGACCTTGGGCATACATACCCTTTCTGATCTTCAGTTCCCTGTCTGCAAAGTGAAGGGGTTGGAATCATTGGTCCCTAGGTCTCCATGCTTTGGCAGAGTTCTAGGAGCATCCTGCCTCCTCCACCCTCTGCCCCTCTTCCTGCCCTCCCTCCTGGGTAGAGGTCCATCTCCTTCTCCCCTCTGCACACCTCAGCCTCCAGGCCCTCGCAGGGGTGGCAGCGTGGCCGGCCTGTGGTGAAGCCCCAGCAGGTGGCCCTGCCGCGATGGCTTCTGGAGCGGGGCCTGTCCATGGCGGCCCCCCTGGCCGGATTTGGACAGGTGCCCAGCCAGTCTGGAGGCTGTCATTGAAGCGCCGCAGGAGGCTGGCTGTTGGCATGACCTTTCCGGCGGAGGACGCGGCCCCCGCCAGGGCCCCGGACAGCCGCCATCTGGCCGCGGTGGTCAGTGGTGGCTAATATTCATATTATTATCCTGATTTTGGTACAACTGAAGCTTTGACACCCACCTGGATGCCCTGCAGGATGCTTCCCTCACCCTGGCACCTGCCTCTTCTCCCCACCACCCTGCAGTCATTCCGTCAATCACAAGGATGCTGTCTCTTCTGCCGGATGTCAACGGACCCATTAGAGAAAGTAAGGGAAACGCGGCACCTTCCCCATGATTAGAGGAGGACGGCCACACCCAGGCTGTGGCTGAGGGGGGCTGCGGGTTCCGGGCAGGGGCATCAGTGTGCTTTGGAGCAGATCTGAGTCCTCAGTGTTAACAGCTTGGGCTTGGGGCTCTGCCAGCTGGGACCCCCTCCCCTGCTCTGCTTCCTGCAGGTTGGGTGACCTTGGGCCTTAATTTTCCCCTGTGTAAAATGGGGACAGTATGGCCCCTTTCAAGGTGGTTGTGAAGATAAAAAGAAGGGAAGGGCCACTATAGCCCCTGCCTCGGTCCCACCCACGGTGAAGCTTTTGTGCTTTCCTTCCAGTCGGCATGGATCTCCTGGGTGGGGCCCGAGGACCCCACCAGCCAGGTCCCTTTGCCCCTGGCCCTCTTGCTTCCCCGGAGCCCAGGGCACAGTGTGGACTGGCACAGGTCTGGGGACCCAAGTGTCTGATGGGAGGGATCGTGGGCCAGAGCCCAAGGCTCACCCCGGCTGCCGAATCCCGGGGACCGGGCACCAGGCTGCATCCCCACTCTGGACCTTGATTTCCCATTTGATAAGGAGGTGTGGTGGGTTTGTGCCATCCATATTTCTCAGGTCTCTTCACAGGACTCCCAGGGACCCGTCCACGCTGGCGAGTGGGGGAGTGGGACGGAGTTGCCATGGCAGGAGAGGGTGACTCTGGAGGCCGGAGGTTGGCCCGCTGGTGGTGGCAGCTGCAAGGGGACATCACTGGATACGTGTTTCCTCTGATGGGCAGTGGCTGGTGCATCCAAGCCACACGGGCCGTGGCTGAGCCTGGTCAGAGGCCACAGGCCAGCCCCACTGCTCCCCTTCCTCCCTGCTCACCTCTGTCCTAGGCTGGCTGAAGGAGACCTGGCTCAGGCCAGCCCGCCATGAAGTCTTTTCCTTCTTGGGCCTCCACTACACCCAGACAGATGTCCCTGCCGGGCACTGGGGAGCTGACCCCTGATGCGTGCTGGGATGAGTCTGATTCCTAATCTGCATATTTAGGGGTTTGCAGGGAGTGGAGAGCCCGTGAGGCCGGGTGGGGTACCTGGGGGAGCTGAGAGCCACCAAGGGGCCCAGATGCTGTGGAAGACGTGTCTACTCCTTCTTGCCCACCTGTCCTTAGAAAACCAGCCCCACCAGCCCCTGAGTTGGGGATGGGTTCATGCCTTTGCTTTTACGGCTTTTTTTCCCCTGGGGAAATGTGACAAACAGGCCGGGCCAGCCTTGGCACAGTCTAAGGAGGGAACTGGCGTTGCCCAGTGGTGGGTCTGCACGTGCCAGCATGCAGCCCAGGTGGGCTGCGTGGAGGAGGGAACGAGGACAGGAAGCAGAACGGCACAGCCGTCAGAGCATCTCAGGCTCAGGATCCCTTTCCAGGGGAGGTTGCTGAGGCCCAGGGAAGAGCCAACCTTGCCCCTGGAGAACCCCTACCCCATTTGGTGAGTGGGCAGATGGTCCTGAGGCTGTGGCCACCCTTAGCTGGCTCTAGGGGCCCCAGGGGGACTCCGCACCCTCTCTGGTCCTTGGGTCTGACCTGAAGCCGCCCTGGGCCTGTGAAGGGAATCGCTGGGCTCACCATGCACCCCTCTCCCAGGTGTGGGCCTGGAGAGTCCCGTTGTAGGGGTGACCCCGCGCTGGGCAGCCTGGCTCCTGGACAGCCTCTGGGTGGCAGTGGTGGCCTGGCTACCTCACCGTGGTGGCTGGCCTCAGGCTTCTGCTCTTCAGGCCCCTCCTTCCGTGGTAGGGCTGTTTCTGGAGCGGCGCTGCCTCCGGGCCGAGGGGCAAAGGGAGGCGCAGCCGCCGCAAACCTCTCGGGCTGCCGTAGCTCTTCCCACCAGAGGATCCACACGTCCTGTCCCGTGAGCTGCTCTGTCCATGGCGACTCAGCACTTGGCCCTCCGCCCCGAGTGAGATTGCTGGGCACCCACACCCTTGTTCTCACGTGCTTCCTCCTGTCCCTGGCACCGAGCATCACCATGGGCACGGAAGCCCTGCTTCAAGAACCAGAGAATCTTGGAGAATATTCCTTGACATCCATGCCCTGTATGCCTGCAGCCCTGGCTTGAATGCTTCCCATAACGAGGGGCTCACTACTATTTGCTCCATGTAGCTCACTCCATACAGGGACAGTCTTACCCTGTTTACTGAACAAAGTGGCTGCAGATTATCATGCCGGCCCCTCCCTGGAGGTTCAGACAGGTAGCCTGTGAAGGGTGAGGGCCAC